>NC_056751.1:266403267-266436931 GCF_019279795.1 Protopterus annectens
TGTATGTGTCTCTATAGTGAAATAGTATATAAGTTTGAATAAGGAACAGTAGGTATAACATAGTGTATGACAACTGGGTATATGTAAATTGATTGTTATATACACACATTACTATGCACAATAAGATATACTATACTGGGTTATTACAATTAATACAACAAATATGTGTTGTCTAAAAGAATGAGACTAAACAGGAAAAAGTTATTTCTTGTTTAAAGGTCTTGGTCTCAGTGCAGGTTATATAGAGATGTGTTCATTTAGGCCAGAGGAATAGTGTGCCCCTAGTCTAAAGATCCAGTTCATCTTTGCTTGGTACGTCTTACTGACCAAATCACCCATTCTGACATCTAGAACCTCTAGCATTAAAAAATTAAAATTGTGTCCCTCACCAGATGTGTTCATGTGCTTGGCTACTGCACTATAATTCATACCTCTCCGTGCACAGTATAAATGATCACGTATCCTCTCCCTCAAACATCTGTTGGGTCTTGCCAACATAAAAGCTTTGACAGGATGTACAGTGTGCTAAGTAAACTAAATCTTTAGTGTTGTAGTCTGCCATTGGAAAGTGTGTAAATGGCTTATTATGGACTGGATGCATAAATCTCCCTGATTCATCTATATAACTACAAAAAGAGCAACTGTTGCACTTAACAGTGTGTGGTGCTACTTTCACAACCTCCATGACATGAGCATGTTGGGAAAAATATAATCTTTGACGTATGGATTTTTTATTCCTGTAACCAAATCTAGGTCTATCACCCACAACACTAGAAATCTCTGTGTTGGTTCCTAGAATCGGCCAATGCCTGTATATAATCTCCCTGATGTTCCTTTCATCACTCAAAAATGCAAGGCTAAAAAATGGAGCTATATCCTTAGCTCTATTAGCTGCAGGTTGTGGTATTGTGGGTTGAGAAAAATATGGTTTACCTCTAGTTCATAGGTTCATACTAGGCTATCTGCCCGAGGGCTTTTACAAGCCTAGCCCATAGTTTTGTGGCTTAAGCCACCCCTTTAGTATGGAGAACTATACCCATTATTTTGCTGTGCCTCTGTTGAGCAGTGACACTGAGGTAATCCCTGGGGTATATCTGCGATCTCCCATCCATTGGTCAAGATTTCTCTTGAACAAGGCCAGCGAGGTGCTCTGCCTCACATATACCGGGATTTTATTCCACAGCATAGGGAGTCTTTGGGTGATGAATCTATCCCTCCAGCACGTCCTATTAATAGCCGTGTCGAGGTTTAAGCCTCCCGCCCTTGTGGCTCTGACGGATCTAGATTTTTTGAGGTGAAGCATATTCATCAAATCTGGGTTTGACATGGCCTTGTATGTTAGGCAAAGGTCACCTCTGAGCAAGCGGTGGCGACTGAATAGAGCTGGAGTTCTTTCAGTCGGGCAGCATAGGACAGATGTTTGAGACCCTTTATCCTTTTGGTGAGGAACTTTTGTGGCCTCTCCAGCTGCTGCAAGTGTCGGGTCAGATACATTCCGAATGGGGCATTGTATTCAATCATTGGTCTGATGAGTGATGAGTATAGGGAGACTATGACCTCCCTTGATCTAGATGAGAATCCCTTCATGATAAGGTGGGCAATGTAGAAGGTCTTCCTAACTACTTTAGCTACATGGGTGTCGAATGACAGACTACTATCAACCTGGGTCCCCAGGTCCCTGATAACTTCTTCTGTACTCAGTGGATTGCCACCTATTTGGTAGCTAGGGGTAACCTTGTTTTTCCCGAAGGGTATGACTATGCATTTTTGGCATTTAACTTTAGGCCATGGCTCTGGCACCAGTTATCCGTTTCTGTGAGACCCTTCTGAAGGATATCTGTGTCAGATGTGTTTTCTACTATGGCGCCCAGTTTGCAGTCATCTGCAAACTTTGTCAGCCATAACCCTCCTGTGTTTGCTTGTACTTGGAAAAGTAGATGCCAAACAAGAGTGGGCCCAGGACTGAGCCCTGTGGTACACCACTTGTGACAGGCTTTGAGTCTGACATGGCGCCAGCAACTCTGACCCTGTGGGTTCTGTCACTCAGCCAGTTTGCAACCCATCTTGTGATGTATGGGTTAACATTTAAGCTGATGAGTTTTTCAATGATACCCGAGTGGGGTATTGTATCAAAGGCCTTAGCCAGATCGAGGTAGGCTGTATGGACTGCCTTTCCCTCATCAATGGCTTTGGTGACTGTTTTGAAAAAGTCAACCAAGTTTAGAAGGCATGATCTGCCTTTGACAAAGCCAAACTGGGATGGATCCAAAGTCTGCAAATTCCTATGTCTTTATTTATGAGGTCCATTATGATCCTCTCCATGGCTTTGCAGATAAGGCTTGTCAAGCTAATGGGACGGTAATTTCCAGGGTCGGTGGAGGCACCGCCTTTGTGAAGTGGGACCACAGTTGCAGTGCGCCACTCCCTGGGTACATATCCAGAGGTAAGACTATGATTAAACAGCTGTCCTAGCTGTGGGTTTAATTCCTCGTTGAGTTCGTGGAGCACACAGCCGGGGACACCATCAGGTCCCATGGATGCTGTGTTTTTTGCTTTGGAGAGAGCAGTTCTCACTTGGGCGTTGGAGATGTTTGGGGGGCTGCAATCGCTTGGTATAGATATCTCTCCTTTTGGGGAGGGGGGGAAGAAGTTTGCACTGAACCTGTCAGCCAGTATGTTGGCAATGTCTGTAGGATCAGTAATCTTCACATCATTATGAACTAGTTCTGAGCATATCTGGGAGTTTCCTCCCAGGTTTCTAACATAGCTAAAGAAGGCCTTATGATTGTCTTTTGAGTCTTTAGCTATTTTTCTCTCAAAATTTGCTTTGGATGATTTTATGAGAGCTCTTAGTTTTTTACTTATAGTGATCAAGGGTGTCTTACCTTTTAAGGATTTTGCTCTATCTTGTAGTAGCTTCCTCCTTTTGTTGTAGAGTTTGTTTATGGCTGGGGTCCACCAGAGTGGATGCTTGCCTTTGGTACAAAGAGTCTTTGTTTTGCTTGGGATTGCCTTATCCATGCAGTCCTGCAGGTGCTGGTAGAAGGCATTTGTAAGTGATTCAGCGGCTTGAGTACTGTTTTCTGTCGGCTCGGGGGCCTTAAAGGAGACCACACTAGTCTTTAGAAGTGTGAAGTCGGCTTTCGAGAAGTTCTTTACTGTGGTCTTTTTTATTTCAGGTGGGGGTGGGATGAGGACCTCCAGCGAGATTAGTTTGTGATCTGATCTCACCAGTGAGGGGTATACTTCGGTGTTGAACATTGTGCTCCCATGTTCGTGATGATGAGATCAAGTATGTTTTCTCCTCTTGTGGGGATGGTGACTAGTTGTTCCATGGCATTTGAGTTTATGAATTCCAGGAACTTTTGGGCTAGGGTGTTTGGGCTTGAGTAGTGTTCCCAGTCTATATTAGGGTAATTGAAGTCACCTAGTATGATGGTGTTTGGTGATACATTTATCCCTCTAGTGTTTTCAGGAAGGCCATGTGAGGTTCCTGAGTTTGTGAGGGTGGCCTGTAACATGCTACAATTTGCAGAGCAGTCTTGCCTATGGTTAATTGCACCTGGATGGTCTCCGATGCATCGTGCGTTGCCACCAGTCTTGAGGTGTGGGTGTCTTTGATGAATATGGATACCCCCCCTCCTTTCTTGGTATTGTCCGAATTTTGGGGCCGGAACGCATGATAAGAGGTAAAACCTGATAGTGCTGGGGTGCTCTCAGGAGCCTTGAACCAGGTTTCTGTCACTGCACAGACATCGATGTTCTCCATACTGAGAAGGGCCTCGAGTGCGTGCATTTTGAGATTTAGACTTCTGGCATTGAGCAGCATTACCCTTAGTTTTTTCCTTTTTGTGTTCTAGGGTGGTAGGTTTAGAATTTGAGCCTTGCCTAAAAAGGCACTATGGGGTGGCAAGAGCCTTTGCCAATATCCGAATCCCAGGGTGACAGGTGCAAGCCGTCCCTTTGAAGCAGCGTGGCTTGTCCAGCATGTCATCCCAGGCAGACAGACATTGGATCCCCTTTGAATGACACCAGAGTTTAAGCCAATTGTTAAAGCTGATCATCTTATCTCTGTATTGTGGCATCATTCTTGGTGAAGGTAGGATACTGCTCAAGGTCAGGGTCATACCTGCCTGGGCTACATAATCAGAGAGCTCCTCAATGTCTCTTTTCATGTAGTCCAAGGAGGTGCGTCTCAGGTCGTTTACACCAGCGTGGACAATGACTGAGTCATATTTGTACCTGCTGTTGAGAGACCTGAGTGCTTGCGTTATGTGGCGGATTCTAGCGCCCGACAGGCAGCTTACTGTGACCTTCTCCTTACTCAGTCTGGTGAGCGGACGTCAGTGTGTCTGACTATGGAGTCACCAATGACTAGTGTGTCTGGCATTGTGTTTGGCCTTAAGGGCTGTGACTGTTTGACACTCTGACTGTGAGGTCTATGTGTTGCAGGTGTTGTGTTCTGAGGTGGTGGTTGTTTGGGTGTCTGCTTTGGTGGCCTCTGCTGTTTTGGTAGATTTTTGATCAGAGCCGAGTATGTCTTTGTGTGTTTATGTGTATGATTTGAGGTTGTGATGGTACTATGTGAGACTGGGTCTATAGTGTGTGTGGTAACCTTCTCCTCCTGACTGGTCTTGCCAGTCCTATGTTGAGAGAGCTCAGCCTCCAGTTTGGCCGTATAGTTGCATCTCTCGCATGTATTTGTGTTTTGTGGGAGGAGGAGAGGGTTGTCTGTGTACATGAGGCAATTGTAACATTGTCTCAATATTCCCAGGTTCACCAGCTGAGCAGGAGAGGACACTAGCAACTGATCCTCGACATGCTAGAAGGACTAGACAAAAAACTTTAAAAGAGATTCCGGGGACGTGGTGACCGAGAAATGGGGGTTTGCCTTTTGGGGTGCTATCTATAAGAGTGCCGTATCAAGGTAATAAGTACTGTAGGAACAAGTGCTAGGTTTAACAGATAGAGAAAAGTCTACTTGGAGTCAAGTAGAGATGATCTTTTTAGGTATTAGAGAAAGTGCTAGTAACAGGGATGCTTAAAGGTAAGATTGAAAAGAATGCTCTCTGCAGTGTGCACTAGAGAAGTTAGATATGAAAGTAGGTAACTTGAGTTTTACCTGTTTAAAAAGTTAAGGTTTAGTGGAGAGTTACTATTTTTAAAACAGCAAGATGGACTGAAAGGGGTGGTTACTTTTGTATTTTGGTACTATGAAATACTGTAGGATGGCCAATAAATTTAAATAATTGAAGGGTGGGATTTCAAAAGTGATGGTTTTGTGATTACTCACATAAGCCAGTGAAAGTAGAGAGAAATGAGATATATGGTCAGATTAACATAAGAGGCGGGCAACTAGAAAGACAGTGGTATTTAACAAGACAACTTAAATGGGTGGGAGGGAGGGAAAAAATTCTGCCTGACTCAGAACAGAGAGAGCTGTGGTCTCTTTTGAAGTTTTAATATGCTGTTAAACAGAATGCAAGCAAAACACAAGGTAAAGAAAACAAACTACAGTATTCAAAATATAGAAAGACAACACAGAAATACAAAAAATAACCATCATTCTGATTGTTTGCTGTACATGGTGTAACTCATCATTATGAAAGCCTCTGGACATAAAGTCAGCACATATCTGATTTAATCCTGCTTCAAAGTGTCGGTCATTGCTATGTAAGCGGCTAATCCTCAGGTTCTGTCCTTTCAAGACACTGCAGAACACATGACCAGAGTGCATGCTGTTTCGATGTACATATGTAGGTCGATAACATTCCTTTCTAAAGAGTTTGGTCTCAATGTTATTATTTGCACTCTTAACCAACAAAATATAAAAAAACTCAGTCTTCAACTCTGAGTATTTAAATGTGACTTTCAAAAAAATTAGTGCTTGGATTCAGTGCTTCAACAAATTGGTGTAGTTGTAATAAATCACCTCTCCACAACAAAAACAGGTATTCTACAAACCGTCTATAAAATGGCACGTAGGATAGATAATATTCAGAACAATACATCACATCCTCCTCCCAAGCTGACATGACCAAGTTTGCGTAGCTATTGGCACATGAAGTGCCCATAGCTACGCCACAGATCTGCAAATAATACTTCTCATCAAAGGTAAATGCATTATTCTCCAACACCATTTCCATCAGTAAACATAGGAAATCTATATGTCTGGAATCATATGTACTCTTATTCAATAAAGCATGTTTAATCATCTGTATGCCATCATAATTGAGTATGCTGGTAAACAAAGCTGTTACATCCATGGTCACAAATAATCCTACATCTCTACCTCCATTCTCGTCTACAAAAATGTGTAGGTCCTGCAGGAATTGCATATTATCCACTAACACAGATTTACAATTGGGTAGGATAGGCATGAATTTTTTATCAAGGTACATAGATATAGGCTCTGTGAGCCACCCACTCCCTGCAACAATTGGTCTAAAAGGGGGGCATAATGCATCCTTATGTACCTTGGGCAGACCATTAAGAATTGGTACTTTCGGATGTTCATCAACTAAAAAACAGTTGAAGATCTCACTAGTTAGTAGAGAATTCTCAAAGCATTCTTTAAGTGAATTTGTGATATTCTCCCTTATTTTCAAAATCTCATTCTTATCAATCAGTTTATAAGTATTAGGATGTTACGTTGAACAGTTTTTTTATAAATACTATGTTAAATAGTTTTGTGTGTGTGTGTGTGTGTGTGTGTGTGTGTGTGTGTGTGTGTGTGTGTGTGTGTGTGTGTGTGTGTGTATATATATATATACATATGCACTTACGCTTTTATGGTTGGCTTTGGCATATAGTTATCAAATGTTGATTTTTAGAAGTGCTGCTGATCATTTATTGCTTTAACAGTACCTAGCAACCTGAAAATGCATTTTCATTTAATTGGATGTAATATTGAACTATTACTATAAGTAGTATGCATTTTATTCTGGCATTAGATCTGAAGAAGCTATGTGCAAAAGCGCTCATCTGTGTTTTTATTATCTTTATTAAAGTTACGGCTTGGATTTACCTCTGCTGTGCACTACTGGTTGTGTTTTGAACTTTTTCTTACGTTTTGCATTTTACACACCAGTGGTTTATTTCCCCAACATCATTTGTGTTTTGGATGTCTAAAGATGTGCAACTTACAGTGCAAATATCAAAGACAGTTTTCTTCAAAAACATGTAATGTTTCACTTGATGTCTTACAACAGTTTGTAAGTCACTTGTATTTTGAAATATTACATACATATGGAAATATAGTTAATTTTCATAATTAACAAACAACTGGTGATATCTCTGGTATAAGGTGATATAAATGGACACTGACAATGAATTTTCCTGTCTCTCATCGTTTTATTTCACACCACACCCTTTAGCAACATGTAGGGCTCTCAAGTATGGAAATATAAGAACAAATCTGAAAAACTGAGTAACTGACAAAATTAAATGATTCATTTCTCTATTGCACAACATCCTAGATTAACAATCGTAGTGTCATTTTTAATAGCTCTTTGTACTGTCTAATACTATTATTAGTTGTTAAGTCACTTAGTTAAAGAAGCCATGCCTGAAAAATGTTTAGATGCCATAAGGAGCTAGGAGTATGAACTGGAAGTACACAGAAATGGCTGATAGGCTTGAGTGAGTTAACTATGTAGCTCAAAAATATACCTTCAAATCAGATAATCATAAACCACCTTGTTCTGTTGGAAGGATCAACTTATCCCATTTAATCCTTCCCCTCTTCCCTTGCTAGATACTTTCCTTAAACTGTTTATCAATTAATGTCCACAAATTCTGCGATTGATAAAAATATGCCTGTCTTGTTATAATATTAAAGAATTAAAATCATTTTTACTGCTTGTATCTTACTATCTTACTATCCATATCCATAAGCAAGAGCTTAAGTTTCCCAGTTGTATTATCTTTTGTTTAGTCTTTAACCACATATTCTTTGCTGCCATAACAGATGCCTTTTAATACATACATACTCCTAAATACCTCATCTTATTGTGTCTCCATAAATATGGGTATTGATGAACCAGTTCATGTGGAAGTACATAATTTATGTCCATAGCGTTTATTTTATCTTCATTTATTTTATATCGCAAAAAGACATAAACAACACAGAAGTTTTTATCTGGTTTTATCAGTTGGGCATCGGGCTGGCAATTCAGCACTGTAAAATCCTCTACCAATCATGAGTGGACCAGAGTTCCACTGTGGCGACCCCTAACCGGGAAAAGCCGAAAGACATACATACATCAGGTACAAAATAGTATTGCCAGCAAATAAAACCAACTTTTCTTAATTACCATACTAGTTTTATCCTTAAATCTCTGAGTCTATTTTCTTTGCCAATGGCTCTAAATATCTTATCATAGAGAAGCCCTCCCACTTTAATTCTTGCCTCTGATCCCTCATACATCCTCCTAATTAACCTTACTATTGCATCAGGGAATACAAATGCTTCCATTTCCAATCTTATAAATTCCAGCTTATTCTGTCAAATGCTTTCTCTACATTAAGATCTAACAACAACGGTGGTATTTGCTAACTTTCTGCTTCCCTATGGATCATCATCATTGTATATTAATGTTATCAAATGTTTGCTTCACCTCCATAAAACACATTGATCCATATCTATCAGTTTTATTAAATTAACATCTGGGTCTGTTGGGTCTTTACCATCTTAGGTATAACAGCCACCACAGCATTCTTGCAAGATGTCAGTGATTCTCCTCCTTTTAAATTACTATAAAAACAAAACCTTACAGATCATTATCACTTTTTTCTCTCCTAACTTCCAAACATACTCAGGAATACCATTTGTTCATGGAGATTTTCCAGAAGATTGATTATACATCACTATTTTTATCTCACCTCCTCCTCCTCCTGTCTTAACTGTTAATTGCTGAGTCTCATCTTCCTCTAACCTTGTCATTCTTAAGTCTTCCATGAATAATTTCATTTGTCCTCTTTCTTGATTTCCATATTTCTCTGCTTTATACACATTTTTATAATGTTTATGAACTATCTCTAATACCTCTACAGGATCTGTAGTTGCTTTGCTTGTTATAGGCTCCCTAAGGATGACAGCAACCCTTTCTACTTTCTGTTGCCTAAGTCTTTGTGTAAAACGTTGTCATGCTCTGGAGTTATTATAAAAAGACAAAAGGTTTCTAAACACATGCCTATTGTCCAGATACTCCCTTATTTACTCTTTTGCACTCTGCAGATGCACCTCTTCTTGACCTATGAGATTTCCCTCATACTGCAATACAGTAACCTTTGTCAGCCCTTCTAAATAATTCCTATTACCATATCTCTTTTTCTTTTATTTATACCCTAATTTTAAACTCAATTTTCATTCTATCCCACTCACTGTTATAAATGCTGAAGAAATTTCTGTCTTCTCTAATAACTCTAAAATAATTTCCACTACCCATTCCTTATAGTCCTCTCTTTTTAACAGGTAGGTGAAAAAACAGCAGTGTATCATTTTTACTTCATTGCCCTACATGTATATCTTAGGTTTTATTGATGCATGATCTGAAATAGTTAACAGATGTGTACTGAAGTCTTCAATTAAATGCTGGCAGAATTACTAGCTCTTGTTTCGCGGGTTTTTTTCCACACTGGAAGAGCTGAAATTAAGCTATTGATCAGTGTGCAGCCATCTTGGAAGTTCCCTGATATACATTAAATTAGTAATGACAACCATGAATGGGAGAACATATATCAGACAGGTTTAGTACTACAATATAAATCTGGTGCTCAGACAATTAAAACTATTGTTAAAAAAGAATTTGAGCATGTTCAGAATAAATGTGTGTGTGTGTGTGTGTGTGTGTGTGTGTGTGTGTGTGTGTGTGTGTGTGTGTGTGTGTGTGTGTGTGTGTGTACATCTGTAATATTGGGGGAAGACCCCCATTTTGTATTTAAAAAGGCTAGTAATATTAAAAATTTAGTGTAAAACAATGTGAAGAAAGGGATTCTGAACTCTCATATGAAAAGTACCCAAAAATGTAGTTCATGTAACCAATGTAAATTTATTTTACAAGATGACACTCTGATTTTAGATGAGACAGTGAATTGCCTAATTCGCTTATATAAAGGGAACTGTGGTACAAGACACAAAGTCTACATAGCAAAGTGGTCTGAATGCATGACATTTTATGTGGGTAAGACAGAACCTACATTTAGAAAATGCACATATGAGCATTGTTAATATATGCTTAATGGTAACCTCAACAATGCACTATGAAGGCATTCCACCAAATGTACACTACATAACCAATTTTATTTTGATATACTGGAACTGGTTAATCAGAACCCTTGGAAGGCTTTGTGGGAAACAATTATAAAGTATAAGGAGCTGTTATGGCAAACTTAGACTAAATGCCACAGCTCCCTCTAGGTTTAAATGATTATATCTCCATAATGTCACTATTGAAACTCAAGGCAGTGAAATTATAATTCCCTGAGGAATCTGTATTTTGTTACTAACTTTCTACAAAATTGTAAGACAAATGCTTTTATATCACTTTTAATATTAAGATCATATTTTATTTCTCCCAAATCTATGTGCATTAGTTTTTCTGATGACAAAATTTTAACTCGTATTTTTTAAATGGATTTTGTACTATGTAAGTATAGGCTTTTTATTAAATAGTAAATGTTCTGACTGCTTTATGTTTTTAAGGTTTCATTATTGTTGACTGATTTGGTCACATGACATGCTAAAATTAAAGTGTCACTTATTCAGTTGTTTGTAACATCACTTTAGTTTCAATGAAGTCTGCTTTTAATGCTAAAAGGACAAAAGTAATTTGCTAAACAGGAAGATCATTTGGCATTTTTCCCATACCTGTGTACTAATTAAAGTTGTTTATTCTGAACCAGGTGGTTAGTGGTTCTTTTGAGATATTGGTTATTCTGCAAACTTATGTACTACTTTTATCTGGTTATCTATGTTCAGTATTATGACTTACAGTGTATTGCTTTTCAACAAGTTCAATACAAGCCATGACATAAATATATATATACATGCCTATATATATGTGTGTGTGTGTGTGTGTGTGTGTGTGTGTGTGTGTGTGTGTGTGTGTGTGTGTGTGTGTGTGTGTGTGTGTGTGTGAGTCATAACTCTCAAATGTACTGAATTCCTCTGAATTTACTGTTTTTGGGGTACAAATAATAGGGTGTCATGGATTCCCGAGTGGCCCCTTTAAATCCTTATTTTGTTTTTTTTGAATGAGACAAGAAGAACAAAAGTGAATGTCCATCTAAAAAAGTAGATAAAAAACTCTGAACGTAACTGGATGGCAATGACTATTATCAAGCGAATGTCTTCGGAATATGTACCCCACGGTATAAGACACTGATGCCTGGGACTGGAAGTCCATGGCTCTGGGTTTGTGAGCTGGGCAAGAGCTTTGTGTTTGTTGAAGAAACCACAACCAACGAGAAACCAACAAAACAATTGTGCAGAAATGATTGAGCATAATGCCACTGTAAATCCATCTCAGTAGGGTACTTAAAAGAAGTACAACATTCCACCGTGATTAAAAAAACAACAAATTTATTGTGGGGGCAATGTTTAGCTTTCAATATGTTTTTGTAATCCATTTAAATGAGTTAGTAATTCTTTAAGTGTGACAGCTTAAAGTACTTTGGAGTATGTGTGGGCATTTTATTTAAATATGGGAATGTTCCCTATATGAATCACTCTGATGAAGTACCTGAACTTTTGGGGACAAAGTGCTAAGGTTTTTATTGTGTTTCGGCAATACATTTGCTGTTTTTTTTTTATCATGATGGGACATTGTACTTATTTTAAGTGCTGTACTGAGGTGGATTTGTGGTGGCATTATGCTCGATCATCTGCTCTCTAGCTTAATGCTAAGTAAGTAAATAGGAATAATCTAATTCAGTACTCCATTGGAGCGAGCAGCAGGGGAAACAGCAGGGTGCATGGCCTAGTGACCCCTGGCACAGAATAATACCATGGCTCTAGAAACTATGGCCACCACACCAGTGGACTGGACTTAAAAGATGAAATCTTTAGCTGCTGGATGGACCCCACTCTTGGAGCTGTGGATCAGTAACATTTTACAGTGCAAATGACAGAGATGGTGCTGATAGAAAGGTCTTCTGGAAGCAGCAGTGTGGATTTTTAATATATGAGTGTGAAGGTAAGCTGCAGACTTAGTAGCCATCTGCCTTGTTTGGTCAAATGAGACTCATAAACCTGTGAACTATAAACCAACTTTTGTTTTGGCTTGTATAGGAGGTCAGTGTCATCTCTTAATTTATAAGTAGTGTTTGAGCATGTAGGGAGAAGTATAGCAGTGACACTGTTCCACTTCTCGATTGTTGCAAATCCTTGCTTATTTTTAACACTACAAAAGTGTAGGGTGTTAACATTTATGGGGAAGGGGAAATGATTTTCATTGCTTTGCTTGCTGAAATGTGGACCAACTATGTGCACGATCACTTCACGTTACTCAAAGTTTTCCAGCCCTTGTTGGTATTTAGACACTAAACAAATGTGTGAAAAGTCCAATTAATTAAAACTTGAAAAGGGATGATGGAGTTAATGTACTGCCTTCAGGACTCAAACTATTTGACTTAAAGGTGTTAGTAGTAGTGCCTTTATGAAGAAATGTGTTCAGTCAAAATGACAATAGCAAATGGAGTTCTTCATGGTTGCTGTAATTACTAGTTGTGTGCTTCTGTATTTATTTTGTACATAAATTTCTTCAGCAATGAAAGGTAAAACATAAGTTGCAGACTTTCAGAGAATCTGTGTTATGAGACTGAGGCTGTTATTTAAAGATACAGGATATTTGTTTCTGGTTACGGTCATAAAATTGGACAAGGTCAAAAGCTTTTCCCTGTATTGCAGAAAAGTTCAAGGTCTCTGAAGCAAATCTACATTCAGACTATATTTTTATTCCTATACTGCATATGTGAAAATCTGAAAACAGACGCTCTTCATTCATGCATGTTTCTTATACTAATTCAAGGTTGTTGTTGTGTCTTTCGGCTTTTCCCGGTTAGGAGTCGCAACAGCGGAACTCCGGTTATGATCTGTAAAAATACTTTGCCATTATGTTTGTGTGGCAGATTTAATAAAGTATGGGGAGAGCATATCCACATATGTGTATTTAACTGATTGTTTACTGAAGATGTATGGCTTACCAACAAACTTGCTGTCTTTTGTTCACACATCCCAGTGCAGCATTTCTGTTCTACCCTGGATGCACATTATAATGGACAGTATTCCTTACCAATTATATGTAATGGACCTTTATGGCACTGGAGGGATTTTAAATCCTACCCCTGGCAACCATTGTTCTACCCATGTAGATACATCTCAATCTCTCACAGCAAGAAATCTGGACAAAGCCAAAAGTAATGGTGGGACAAAGGCCTAAAAATAGGGAAATATTTTAAATATTGCTCCTGTAAACTCAGATAGTTGCTAGAATAACTGGTTTAGAATTATTTATGTATTTGCTGAGGGATATGAAGTCTGAAATTCAAATGTCTACCATTCAATCTTCATGTTGGTATTGTTCAATCCCACTGGAGTGGGTGTTGTTACATTATTATGTATGCAAATGTTATGTTAATCAGTGTCTTGATTTTGGAAAGTTGACCTTACTTTTCAGGGGCCGTTGTCCAGATTCTTGATGTTTACAAGTTGAGAGGTATGATGTGAGAGTCTGTGTGTGTGTGTGTGTGTGTGTGTGTGTGTGTGTGTGTGTGAGTGTGTGAATATATAGATACATAGATACTTATATATATATATATATATATATATATATATATATAGATATAGATATATGCACACATAGACATCTATGTAGCTAAGTATATATAGATATAGATATGTATTTCTATAAAGAATAACACTATTTGATTTTGTACAGAAACATATCTCTCCAAGAATAACACTATTTGATTTTGTACAGAAACATATCTCTCCAGTCTTGCTTGTCATGCCCAGATGAAGTTTTTATAAACTGAAATAAAAACAAACAAATGAAATTCTGGCTAATAAAGAACATTATTTCTATAGCAGGCTGTTTATGTAAAATGTATTAAAAATAGATTTCTTGTTACAACCCAGATAAACAAGGTAGCACATTCTATACATTTTAAGACTATACATATACATGCAGCAGCAAGCAGCATATGTGCTAGGAAGTAAATATTTGTTCTTATTGTCTAACTGTTTTATATGTCATTGCAGTGTGCTATTGATCAGAATTAGTAATGATGATTAAAGTGTTTCACGCTGTGGGAGCCACTCCATTAACATTTTTTTGGAATAGCCACCATTCTGCAACACAAACAGTGATGTCTATCAATAATATTATATAAACTCACAGCATCCCATTCTAATGGCATCCTTAAATAACTGCAGCAGTCTGTTCATGTCGCAGCTCTCTCCTGTTGTGATTATGATGATAGAGGAGGGATCAGCTGTGGAATAATCAGGGAATTGCTTTTTTTCCCAGTAGGATGCCAGTGTACCTGAGGTCACAATCACCAAACTTTTCTCCCACTACTATGCTGCATGGCTATAGTTTGCAATTAGGGTACAATATTTTAAAGTCCAGAAATTCTACTATACAATACAAGACACATGCCTGCATATCAGTCTTTGCCAGGATATAAAGAAAAAAACTTAAATTACATAAACATAAATGCACTCAAATCTTTAATATAACCATGTTTTGTTTTGTACATACACACACACACACACACACACACACACACACACACACACACACACACACATATTTCTCTATAAGTATATATAGCTAGATACTGATATAGAGCATATATATATATATATATATATATCTATATATATATATATATATATATATATATATATATATATATATATATATATATATGATATACAGCACGTCATCTGACTCAGCAAACTTGAGTCCTTTAATAATGCAAACAATCTCTTTTTCAAGACTGATAAAGTCCTAATCAACCTTAATACTGTAATTACCCAGATTTAACCCTCTGAGCAACACCAAAACAGAAGAGACAAGAAAGTCCTTGAAATCTGAAGCTACAGCCTTACACTATTGCAATAAACAAGGAAGTGCCAACAGTTTGCTCCTGCCCCTGGCATATTTAAAATGGTTGTCAGGCTAAGATCAACTTCTTCCATTTCTTTGGCAGTGTGATGGAAAATGACAAACTCCCCCATCAGATTGACCCAGTCTAAGATAATGCATACTAAAAAACTGAAGAACACAAGTGTCACAAGAATGGGTCCATAGCTGAATTTAAGCCAGTTTTAAGTGATGAGTGCCAGGCCAGTGTATCACAGTATGCTGGAATACAAGTCTTGTGTTTTATATTCCAACCAGTTGACTACAGTACTCCTGCCAGAATTACTGAAGTAGAGATTGCAAATAATTGTCCCTTATGAAAAGAGGAATCTGTGAGTACATGATGCAGAACCATGTGATAAGAATCTGGGACATGTTTTGCTCCACAGCAAATAAAATACAGCACTGGGATCCACCCAAGCCTGGATCCCCTAAGAACTGGACACCAGCTATGAGGAATGCCATCTGTCTGCTTCCTGGCATCACCCAGTGTCCCGCAGGCAGTAGTAGTGTGAGTGCTTAGAGAAAGGAGTAAAAAGGCTGCAGGGTAAGGACCGGATCCTGTGCATAATTTAAAAAAGCATGACTCAGCAAATGGACTAACATATCAACAGCTATAAAACAAAGAACAGATAATAAACATCTTAAAACAGCTATGACTAAAATATATAAAAAAAAGCACTGAAGACACCGAAGTAAAAGCAATAAAATCATATATAATAAATTTAAAATATCTGCAAAGCAAGTATTGCAATCCTCCTATATACACCATCAGTGTCATAGACTCAAGTGTTGAGTTACAATAAGACAGTAATGGACTGAGGATAAAAACAGATAAGCACTAAGCTGTATTATAGATAAAGTTAATCCAGCTACAAATGAAGAATAAAAGGAAACTGAAGTTGGTTTGAAGACCACTGTGTCAGTAAATAACCAGGAATACCCAGGCTTGCAGCCATGAAAAGTAGATAATCCAAAGAATTGTCGTGTGTGCGAGCAGAGCTTATGTAAATAGGGTTAGAAGGACCTTGGAATACTACTTTTCACAGTCTTACCTAGTATGGTGTTTCACCGACAATTATATTACACAAACCTGCTGCAAAACAAAAGAGAATATCACTAACTGTGCATGGGTATTTACTGTGCTGCATCCATTGCTGTTAACCCTACTCTGCTTTGCCCTTCTCAGATAACAATTCCAGGTGAATAGTTCTGTGTAGTTTGTGCATATATGTGACAGAGTGTGTCATTGTGTATGTGTGTGTATACATAGGGGAAAGGCTGTGAGTCTGCACGTGTGTCCTGGAGGAGGATAAAACTGGGAGCCTACAGGTATGTGTGTATCTCTGTGGTGGTGGATGGCTGGGGTACGTATGTCCATATTTATACAAGTGCATAAGGCTGAATAAAGGCTAAAACTGGGACATGGAACACTGGCATACACATATTTCAGGCCAGTTTAACATTGCAACAGTCCACTATTATCACAATATAGACCACACTGAAAACACATATAGACAGTGAAACAAGGAACCTCAAAAAAAAAAGGCATATAGCCATGTTAATTTATTTATTTATTTGACCATTGTTTACTAGGAAAATCCAAATGAGATAATATCCCATTTTCAGTGAAGGCCCAGAGAGAAAAGCTCCACATTGACATAATGTGGTTACAGTTAAACAGCAAAGTTATTACAAAACCTAATACAAAAGTATTTGAAATCAGATATACCTGTTGCTCAGGCTGCTGCAGAGAGATTGATCTACTGCCAGCTGTGATATTGAGAAAAGATAAGTGTTTAATCTCATTTTTGTCTGCATTTTGATTTAATATCTATGTAATCTGTATATCTGTACTTATTCTTCTTCGTGTGTGTTATAACTGTATATGTCTTAGTGTTGACCTCAGTTATAGTGAAATCCTTTGTCTGGAGGCGTTGTCTGTTTTCTTAGTGGCAGTAAGTTTTCAGAGCTATTTTCATCCCGCCAAAGTAGTCCTGCATCTATATTGTTTGGTTTCTGTACTGTGTTTTAAATCAGATATAACTGTTGCTCAGACTGCTACAGAGAGATTGACGTACTCCCAGCTGTGATATTGAGAAAAGATAAGTGTTTATTCTCATTTTTTGTCTGCATTTTGATTTAATATCTCTGTAATATGTACAACTATACTTATTATTATTCTTGTGTGCTATAGCTGTATATCTCTTAGTGTTGACCTCAGTTGTAGTGAAATCCTTTGTCTAGAGGCCTTGTCTGTTTTCTTAGTGGCAGGAAGTTTTCAGAACAAGTTTCACCTGGCCAAAGTATTCCAGCATCTGTATTGTTTGGTTTTTGTCCTGTGTTTTATATCACATATACCTGTTGCTCAGGCTGCTGCAGAGAAAATGACCTACTGCCAGCTGTGTTATTGAGAAAAGATAAGTGTTTATTCTCATTTTTTGTCTGCATTTTGATTTAATATCTCTGTAAGCTGTACAACTGTACTTATTCTTGTTCTTGTGTGTTATAGCTGTATATCTCTTAGTGTTGACCTCAGATGAAGTGAAGCCCTTTGTCTGGAGGTGTTGCCTGTTTTCTTAGTGGCAGTAAGTTTTTAGAACTAGTTTTATCCAGCCAAAATATTCCTGCATCTCTATTGTATGATTTCTGTCCTGTGTTTTAAATCAGATATACCTGTTGCTCAGGCTGCTGCAGAAAGATTGACCTACTGCTAGCTGTGATATTGAGAAAAGATAAGTGTTTATTCTCATTTTTTGTCTGCATTTTTATTTAATATCTCTGTAGTCTGTACAACTGTACTTATTCTTCTTCTTGTGTGTTATAGCTGTATAAATCTTATTGTTGACCTTAGTTGTAGTGAAATCCTTTGTCTGGAGGCCATGTCCATTTTCATAGAGGCAGTACATTTTCATAACTAGTTTCATCCGGCCAAAGTATTCCTTTATCTCTACTGTTTGGTTTCTGTCCTAAGTTTTAAATCAGATATACCTGTTGCTCAGGCTGCTGCAAAGAGATTGACCTACTGCCAGCTGTAATATTGGGAAAATATAAGTGTTTATTATCATTTTTTCTCTGCATTTTTATTTAATATCTCTGTAGTCTGTACAAGTGTACCTCTTTTTCTTCTTGGGTGTTATAGCTGTATACCTCTTAGTTCTGACCTCAGTTGTTGAGAAATCCTTTGTATGGAGGCCTTGTCTGTTGTCTTAGTGGCAGTAAGTCTTCAGAACTAGTTATATCTGGCCAAAGTATTCCTGCATCTGCATTGTTTAGTTTTTGTCCTGTGTTATACCTGAAGCTCAGGCTGCTGCAGAGAGATTGACCTACTGCCAGCTGTGCTATTGAGAAAAGATAAATGTTTATTCTCATTTTTGTCTACATTTTGATTTAATATCTCTGTAATCTGTACAACTGTACTTATTCTTCCTCTTGTGTGTTATAGCTGCATATCTCTTAGTGTTGACCTCAGTGGTAGTGAAATCCTTTGCCTGCAGGCCTTATCTGTTTTCTTAGTGGCAGTATGTTTTCAGAGCTAGTTTCATCTGGGAAAAGTATTCCTTCATCTTTATTGTTTGGCTTCTGCCCTGTGTTTTAAATCAGATATACCTGTTGCTAAGGCTGATGCAGAGAGATTGACCTAATGCCAGCTGTGATATGGAGAACAAATAAGTGTTTATTCTCATTTTTTTGTCTGCATTTTGATTTAATATCTCTGTAATCTGTACAACTGTATTTATTCTTCTTCTTGTGTGTTATAGCTGTATATCTCTTAGTGTTGACCTCAGTTGTAGTGTAATCCTTTGTCTGGAGACTTTGT
Source organism: Protopterus annectens (assembly GCF_019279795.1). Classification (NCBI taxonomy): domain Eukaryota; kingdom Metazoa; phylum Chordata; order Ceratodontiformes; family Protopteridae; genus Protopterus; species Protopterus annectens. Next base: position 266,422,240 of record NC_056751.1, read on the forward strand.
CTGGTTTCTTAGTGGCAGTAAGGTTTCAGACATAGTTTAATCTGGCCAAAGTATTCCTGCATCTGTAGTGTTTGGTTTCTGTCCTGTGTTTTAAATCAGATATACCTGTTCCTCAGGCTGCTGCAGACAGATTGACCTGCTGCCAGCTGTGATATTGAGAACAAATAAGTGTTTATTCTCATTTTTTGTCTGCATTTTGACTTAATATCTCTGTAATCTGTACAACTATATTTATTCTTCTTCTTGTGTGTTATAGCTGTATATCTCTTAGTGTTGACCTCAGTTGAAGTGAAATACTTTGTCTGGAGGCGTTGCCTGTTTTCTTAGTGGCAGTAAGTTTTTAGAACTAGTTTCATCAGGCCAAAGTATTCCTGCATCTGTATTGTTTGGTTTCTATCCAGTGTTTGAAATCAGATATACCTGTTGCTCAGGCTGCTGCAGAGAGATTGACCTACTGCTAGCTGTGATATTGAGAAAAGATAAGTTGTTATTCTTACCTTTTGCTGCATTTTTATTTAATATCTTTGTAATCTGTACAACTGTACTTATTCATCTTCTTGTGTGTTATAGCTGTATATCTCTTAGCTTTGACCTCAATTGTAGTGAAATCCTTTGGAGGACATGTCTGTTTTCTTAGTGGCAGTAAGTTTTCAGAACTAGTTTCATCCAGCCAAAATATTCCTGCATCTGTATTGCTTGGTTCTGTCCTGTGTTTTAAATCAAATATACCTGTTGCTCAGGCTGCTGCAGAGAGATTGACCTACTACCAGCTGTGATATTGAGAAATGATAAGTGTTTATTATCATTTTTTTCTCTGCATTTTTATTTAATATCTTTGTAATCTGTACAACTGTACTTATTCTTCTTCTTGTGTGTTATAGCTGCATATCTCTTAGTGTTGACCTCAGTTGTAGTGTAATCCTTTGCCTGGAGACATTGTCTGGTTTCTTAGTGGCAGTAAGTTTTCAGAACAAGTTTAATCCGGCCAAAGTATTCCTGCATCTGCAGTGTTTGGTTTCTGTCCTGTGTTTTAAATCAGATATACCTGTTGCTAAGTCTGCTGCAGAGAGACTGACCTACTGCCAGCTGTGATATTGAGAAAAGATAAGTGTTTATTGTCATTTTTTGTCTGCATTTTGAATTAATATTTTTGTAATCTGTACAACTACAATTCTTCTTCTTCTTGTGTGTTATAGCTGTATATCTCTTAGTGTTGACCTCAGTTCTAGTGTAATCCTTTGTCTGGAGACCTTGTCTGTTTTATTAGAGGCAGTAAGTTTTCAGAACAAGTTTAATCTGGCCAAAGTATTCCTGCATCTGCAGTGTTTGGTTTCTGTCCTGTGTTTTAAATCAGATATACCTGTTTCTCAGGCTGCTGCAAAAAGATTGACCTACTGCCAGCTATGATATTAAGAAAAAATAAGTGTTTATTCTCATTTTTTTGCCTGCATTTTGATTTAATATCTCTGTAATCTGTACAACTGTATTTATTCTTCCTCTTGTGTGTTATAGCTGTATATCTTTTAGTGTTGATCTCAGTTGTAGTGAAATCCATTGTCTGGAGGCCTTGTCTGTTTTCATAGTGGCAGTAAGTTTTCAGAACTACTTTCATCAGGCCAAAGAATTCCTGCATCTGTATTGTTTGGTTTCTGTGTTGTATTTTAAATCACACATACCTTTTGATCAGGCTGCAACAGAGAGATTGACCTACTGACAGCTGTGATATTGAGAAAAGATAAGTGTTTATTCTCATTTTTGTCTGCATTTTGATTTAATATATCTGTAATCTTTACAGCAGTACTTATTCTTCTTCTTGTGTGTTAAAGCTCTATATCTCTTAGTGTTGACATCAGTTGTAGTGAAATCCTTTGTCTGGAGGCCTTGTCTGTTTTCTTAGTGGAAGTAAGTTGTCAGAACTAGTTTCACCCGGTCAAAGTATTCCTGCATCTGTATAGCTTGGTTTTCTTCTTGTGTTTTAAATCAGATGTACCTTTTGCTCAGACTGCTACGGAGAGGTTGACCTACTGCCAGCTGTGATACTGAGAAAAGATAAGTGTTTATTCTCATTTTTTGCCTGCATTTTGATTTAATATCTCTGAAATCTGTATAGCTGTACTTTATCTTCTTCTTGTGTATTATAGCTGTATATCTGTTAGTGTTGACCTCAGTTGTAGTGAAATCCTTTGTCTAGAGGCCTTACCTGTTATCTTAGTGGCGTAAGTTTTCAGAACTAGTTTCACCCAGCCTGCATCTGTATTGTTTGGTTTCTGTCCTGTGTTTTAAATAAGATATACCTGTTGCTCAGGCTGCTGCAGAGAGACTGACCTACCGCCAGCTGTGATATTGAGAAAATATAAGTGTTTATTCTCATTTTTGTCTGCATTTTGATTTAATATCTCTGTAATCTGTATAACTGTACTTATTCTTCTTCTAGAGTGTTATAGCTGTATATCTCTTAGTGTTGACCTCAGTTGTAGTGAAATCCTTTGTCTGGTGGCTTTGTCTGTTTTCTTAGTGGCAGTAAGTTTTCAGAACTAGTTTCATCCGGCCAAAGTATTTCTGCATCTGCATTGTTTGGTTTCTGTCCTGTGTTATAAATCAGATATACCTGATGCTCAGGCTGCTGCAGAGATTGACCTACTGCCAGCTGTGATATTGAGAAAAGATAAATGTTTATTCTCATTTTTGTCTACATTTTGATTTAATATCCCTGTAATCTGTACAACTGTACGTATTCTTCTTCTTGTGTGTTATAGCTGGATATCTCTTAGTGTTGACCTCAGTGGTAGTGAAATCCTTTGCCTGGAGGCCTTATCTGTTTTCTTAGTGGCAGTAAGTTTTCAGAGCTAATTTCATCTGGCAAAAGTAATCCTTCATCTGTATTGTTTGGTTTCTGTCCTGTGTTTTAAATCAGATATACTGTTGTTAAGACTGCTGCAGATGGACTGACCTACTGCCACCTGTGATATTGAGAAAAGATAAGTGTTTATTCTCATTTTTTGTCTGCATTTTGATTTAATATCTCTGTAATCTGTACAACTGTACTTATTCTTCTTCTTGTGTGTTTTAGCTGTATATCTCTTAGTGTTGACCTCAGTTGTAGTGAAATCCTTTGTGTGGAGACATTGTCTGTTTTCTTAGTGGCAGTAAGTTTTCAGAACTAGTTTAATCCAGCCAAAGTATTCCTGCATCTGTAGTGTTTGGTTTCTGTCCTGTGTTTTAAATCAGATATACCTGTTGCTCAGGCTGCTGCAGAAAGATTGACCTACTGCCAGCTGTGATATTGAGAAAAAATAAGTGTTTATACTCATTTTTGTCTGCATTTTGATTTAATATCTCTGTAATCTGTACAACTGTATTTATTCTTCTTCAGGTGTGTTATAGCTGTATATCTTTTAGCGTTGACCTCAGTTGTAGTGAAATCCTTTGTCTGGAGGCCTTGTCTGTTTTCATAGTGGCGGTAAGTTTTCAGAACTACTTTCATCAGCCCAAAGTATTCCTGCATCTGTATTGTTTGGTTTCTGTCCTGTGTTTTAAATCATATATACCTATTGCTCAGGCTGCTGCAGAGAGATTGACCTACTGACAGCTGTGATACTGAGAAAAGATAAATATTTATTCTAATGTTTTGTCTGCATTTTCATTTAATATCTCTGTAATCTTTACAGCTGTACGTATTCTTTTTGTGTGTTATAGCTCTATATCTCTTAGTGTTGACCTCAGTTGTAGTGAAATCCTTTGTCTGGAGGCCTTGTCTGTTTTCATAGTGGCAGTAAGTTTTCAGAACTACTTTCATCAGGCCAAAGTATTCATGCATCTGTATGTTTGCTTTCTGTCCTGTGTTTTAAATCAGATATACCTATTGCTCAGGTTGCTGCAGAGAGATTGACCTACTGACAGCTGTGATATTGAGAAAAGATAAGTGTTTATTCTCATTTTTTGTCTGCATTTTGATTTAATATATCTGTAATCTTTACAGCAGTACTTATTCTTCTTCTTGTGTGTTAAAGCTCTATATCTCTTAGTGTTGACATCAGTTGTAGTGAAATCCTTTGTCTGGAGGCCTTGTCTGTTTTCTTAGTGGAAGTAAGTTGTCAGAACTAGTTTCACCTGGTCAAAGTATTCCTGCATCTGTATAGCTTGGTTTTCTTCTTGTGTTTTAAATCAGATGTACCTTTTGCTCAGACTGCTACGGAGAGGTTGACCTACTGCCAGCTGTGATACTGAGAAAAGATAAGTGTTTATTCTCATTTTTTGCCTGCATTTTGATTTAATATCTCTGAAATCTGTATAGCTGTACTTTATCTTCTTCTTGTGTATTATAGCTGTATATCTGTTAGTGTTGACCTCAGTTGTAGTGAAATCCTTTGTCTAGAGGCCTTACCTGTTATCTTAGTGGCCGTAAGTTTTCAGAACTAGTTTCACCCAGCCTGCATCTGTATTGTTTGGTTTCTGTCCTGTGTTTTAAATAAGATATACCTGTTGCTCAGGCTGCTGCAGAGAGACTGACCTACCGCCAGCTGTGATATTGAGAAAATATAAGTGTTTATTCTCATTTTTGTCTGCATTTTGATTTAATATCTCTGTAATCTGTATAACTGTACTTATTCTTCTTCTAGAGTGTTATAGCTGTATATCTCTTAGTGTTGACCTCAGTTGTAGTGAAATCCTTTGTCTGGTGGCTTTGTCTGTTTTCTTAGTGGCAGTACGTTTTCAGAACTAGTTTCATCCGGCCAAAGTATTTCTGCATCTGCATTGTTTAGTTTCTGTCCTGTGTTATAAATCAGATATACCTGATGCTCAGGCTGCTGCAGAGAGATTGACCTACTGCCAGCTGTGATATTGAGAAAAGATAAATGTTTATTCTCATTTTTGTCTACATTTTGATTTAATATCCCTGTAATCTGTACAACTGTACGTATTCTTCTTCTTGTGTGTTATAGCTGGATATCTCTTAGTGTTGACCTCAGTGGTAGTGAAATCCTTTGCCTGGAGGCCTTATCTGTTTTCTTAGTGGCAGTAAGTTTTCAGAGCTAATTTCATCTGGCAAAAGTAATCCTTCATCTGTATTGTTTGGTTTCTGTCCTGTGTTTTAAATCAGATATACTGTTGCTAAGACTGCTGCAGATGGACTGACCTACTGCCACCTGTGATATTGAGAAAAGATAAGTGTTTATTCTCATTTTTTTTGTCTGCATTTTGATTTAATATCTCTGTAATCTGTACAACTGTACTTATTCTTCTTCTTGTGTGTTTTAGCTGTATATCTCTTAGTGTTGACCTCAGTTGTAGTGAAATCCTTTGTGTGGAGACATTGTCTGTTTTCTTAGTGGCAGTAAGTTTTCAGAACTAGTTTAATCCAGCCAAAGTATTCCTGCATCTGTAGTGTTTGGTTTCTGTCCTGTGTTTTAAATCAGATATACCTGTTGCTCAGGCTGCTGCAGAAAGATTGACCTACTGCCAGCTGTGATATTGAGAAAAAATAAGTGTTTATTCTCATTTTTTGTCTGCATTTTGATTTAATATCTCTGTAATCTGTACAACTGTATTTATTCTTCTTCAGGTGTGTTATAGCTGTATATCTTTTAGCGTTGACCTCAGTTGTAGTGAAATCCTTTGTCTGGAGGCCTTGTCTGTTTTCATAGTGGCGGTAAGTTTTCAGAACTACTTTCATCAGCCCAAAGTATTCCTGCATCTGTATTGTTTGGTTTCTGTCCTGTGTTTTAAATCATATATACCTATTGCTCAGGCTGCTGCAGAGAGATTGACCTACTGACAGCTGTGATACTGAGAAAAGATAAATATTTATTCTAATGTTTTGTCTGCATTTTCATTTAATATCTCTGTAATCTTTACAGCTGTACGTATTCTTCTTTTTGTGTGTTATAGCTCTATATCTCTTAGTGTTGACCTCAGTTGTAGTGAAATCATTTGCCTGCAGGCCTTGTCTGTTTTCTAGGTGGCAGTAAGTTTTCAGAACTATTTTAATCAGGCCAAAGTATTCCTGCATCTGTATTGTTTGGTTTCTGTCCTGTGTTTTAAATCAGATATACCTATTTCTCAGGCTGCTGCAGGGAGATTGACCTACTGACAGCTGTGATATTGAGAAAAGATAAGTGTTTATTCTAATTTTTTTGTCTGCATTTTCATTTAATATCTCTGTAATCTTTACAGCAGTTCTTATTCTTCTTCTTGTGTGTTATAGCTGTATATCTCTTAGTGTTGACCTCAGTTGTAGTGAAATCCTTTGCCTAGAGGCCATATCTGTTTTCTTAACGGCAGTAAGTTTTCAGAATTAGTTTCATCCAGCCTGCATCTGTATTGTTTAGTTTCTGTCCTGTGTTTTAAATCAGATATACCTCTTGCTAAGACTGCTGCAGATAGACAGACCTACTGCCAGCTGTGATATTGAGAAAAGATAAGTGTTTATTCTCATTTTTTGTCTGCATTTTGATTTAATATCTCTGTTATCTGTACAACTGTACTTATTCTTCTTCTTGTGTGTTTTAGCTGTATATCTCTTAGTGTTGACCTCAGTTGTAGTGAAATCCTTTGCCTAGAGGCCATATCTGTTTTCTTAGTGGCAGTAAGTTTTCAGAACTAGTTTCATCCAGCCTGCATCTGTATTGTTTGGCTTCTGTCCTGTGTTTTAAATCAGATATACCTCTTGCTAAGACTGCTACAGATAGACTGACCTACTTCCAGCTGTGATATTGAGAAAAGATAAGTGTTTATTCTCATTTTTGTCTGCATTTTGATTTAATATCTCTGTAATCTGTACAACTGTACTTATTCTTCTTCTTGTGTGTTTTAGCTGTATATCTCTTAGTGTTGACCTCAGTTGTAGTGAAATCCTTTGTCTGGAGGCCTTGTCTGTTTGTTTAGTGGAAGTAAGTTTTCAGAACTAGTTTCACCCTGCCAAAGTATTCCTGCATCTGTATTGCTTGGTTTTCTTCCTCTGTTTTATATCAGAAGTACCTTTTGCTCAGGCTGCTGCAGAGAGGTTGACCTACTGCCAGCTGTGATACTGAGCAAAGATAAGTGTTTATTCCCATTTTTTGCCTGCATTTTGATTTAATATCTCTGAAATCTGTACAGATGTACTTATTATTCTTCTTGTGTATTATAGCTGTACATCTATTAGTGTTGACCTCAGTTGTAGTGAAATTCTTTGCCTAGAGGCCTTATCTGTTTTCTTAGTGGCAGTAAGTTTTCAGAACTAGTTTCACCCAGCCTGCATCTGTATTGCTTGGTTTCTGTCCTGAGTTTTAAATCAGATATGCCTGTTGCTTAGGCTGCTGCAGAGAGACTGACCTACTGCCAGCTGTGATATTGAGAAAAGATAAGTGTTTATTCTCATTTTTGTCTGCATTTCGATTTAATATCTCTGTAATCTGTACAATTGTACTTATTCTTCTTCTAGAGTGTTATAGCTGTATATCTCTTAGTGTTGACCTCAGTTGGAGTGAAATCCTTTGTCTGGTGGCCTTGTCTGTTTTCTTAGTGGCAGTAAGTTTTCAGTACTAGTTTCATCCTGCCAAAGTACTCCTGCATCTGTATTGTTTGGTTTCTGTCCTGTGTTTTAAATCAGACATACCTGCTCCTAAGACTGCTGCAGATAGACTGACCTACTGCCAGCTGTGATATTGAGAAAAGATAAGTGTTTATTGTTATTTTTGTTTGCATTTTGAATTAATATCTTTGTAACCTGTACAACTACACTTATTCTTCTTCTTGTGTGTTATAGCTGTATATCTCTTAGTGTTAACCTCAGTTGTAGTGAAATCCTTTGTCTGGAGGCCTTGTCTGTTTTCTTAGTGGCAGTAGGTTTTCATAACTAGTTTCATCTGGCTAAAGTATTCCTGCATCTGTATTGTTTGGTTTCTGTCCTCTGTTTTAAATCAGATATACCTGTTGCTCAGGCCGCTGCAAAGAGAATGGCCTACTACCAGCTGTGATACTGAGAAAAGATAAGTGTTTTTTCTCATTTCTCTCTCCATTTTGATTTAATATCTCTGTAGTTTGTACAACTGTACGTATTCTTTTTCTTGTGTGTTATAGCTGTATATCTCTTAGTATGGACCTCAGTTGAAGTTAAATCCTTTGTCTGGGGCCTTGTCTGTTTTCATAGTGGCAGCACATGTTCAGAACTAGTTTCTTCCGGCCAAAGTATTCCTGTATCTGTACTGTTTGGTTTCTGTCCTGTGTTTAAATAAGATATAGCTGTTGCTCAGGTTGCTACAGAGAGATTGACCTACTGCCAGCTGTGATATTGAGAAAAGATAAGTTTTTATTCTCATTTTTTGTCTGCATTTTGATTTAATATCTCTGAAATCTGTACAACTGTACTTATTCTTCATCTTGTGTGTTATAGCTGTATATCTCTTAGTGTTGACCTCACTTGTAGTGAAATACTTTGTCTGGCGGCCTTGTCTGTTTTCTTAGCGGCAGTAAGTTTCCAGAACTAGTTTCATCCAGCCAAAATATTCCTGCATCTGTATTGTTTCGTTCTGTCCTGTGTTTTAAATCAGATATACCTGTTGCTCAGGCTGCTGCAGAGAGATTGACCTACTACCAGCTGTGATACTGAGAAATAAGTGTTTATTCTCATTTTTGGTCTGGATTTTTATTTAATATCTCTGTAGTCTGTACAACTGTACTTATTCTTCTTCTTCTTGTGTGATATAGCTGTATATCTCTTAGTGTTGACCTTAGTTGTAGTGAAATCCTTTGTTTGGAGGCCATGTCTGTTTTCATAGTTTCAGTACGTTTTCAGAACTACTTTCATCAGGCCAAAGTATTCCTGCATCTGTATTGTTTGGTTCTGTCCTGTGTTTTAAATCAGATATACCTGTTGCTAAGGCTGCTGCAGAGAGATTGAACTACTTCCAGCTGTGATATTGAGAAAAGATAAGTGTTTATTTTCATTTTTTGTCTGCAGTTTGATTTAATATCTCTGTAATCTGTACAACTGTACTTATTCTTCTTCTTGTGTGTTTTAGCTGTATATCTCTTAGTGTTGACCTCAGTTGTAGTGAAATCCTTTGTCTGGAGGCCTTGTCTGTTTTCTTAGTGGAAGTAAGTTTTCAGAACTAGTTTCACCCCGCCAAAGTATTCCTGCATCTGTATTGCTTGGTTTTCTTCCTCTTTTTTAAATCAGATGTACCTTTTGCTCAGGCTGCGGCAGAGAGGTTGACCTACTGCCAGCTGTGATACTGAGCAAAGATAAGTGTTTATTCTCATTTTTTGCCTGCATTTTGATTTAATATCTCAGAACTCTGTACAGATGTACTTATTCCTCTTCTTGTGTATTATAGCTGTATATCCATTAGTGTTGTCCTCAGTTCTAGTGAAATCCTTTGCCTAGAGGCCTTATCTGTTTTCTTAGTGGCAGTAAGTTTTCAGAACTAGTTTCATCTGGCCTACATCTGTATTGCTTGGTTTCTGTCCTGAGTTTTAAATCAGATATACCTGTTGCTCAGGCTGCTGCAGAGAGACTGACCTACTGCCAGCTGTGATATTGAGAAAAGATAAGTGTTTATTCTCATTTTTGTCTGCATTTTGATTTAATATCTCTGTAATCTGTACAACTGTACTTATTCTTCTTCTAGAGTGTTATAGCTGTATATCTCTTAGTGTTGACCTCAGCTGGAGTGAAATCCTTTGTCTGGTGGCCTTGTCTGTTTTCTTAGTGGCAGTAAGTTTTCAGTACTAGTTTCATCCGGCCAAAGTATTCCTGCATCTGTATTGTTTGGTTTCTGTCCTGTGTTTTAAATCAGATATACCTGTTGCTCAGGTTGCTGCAGAGAGAATGGCCTACTGCCAGCTGTGAATTGATTTAATATCTCTGTAATCTGTACAACTGTACTTATTCTTCTTCTAGAGTGTTATAGCTGTATATCTCTTAGTGTTGACTTCAGTTGTAGTGAAATCCTTTGTCTGGTTGCCTTGTCTGTTTTCTTAGTGGCAGTAAGTTTTCGGAACTAGTTTCATCCAGCCAAATTTTTCCTGCAACTGTATTGTTTGGTTTCTGTCCTGCGTTTTAAATCAGATATACCTGTTGCGCAGGCTGCTGCAGAGAGAATGGCCTATTGCCAGCTGTGTTATTGAGAAAAGATACGCGTTTATTCTCATTTTTTGTCTGCATTTTGATTTAATATCTCTGTAAACTGTATAAATGTACTTATTCTTCTTCTTGTGTGTTATAGCTGTATATCTCTTAGTGTTGACCTCAGTTGTAGTGAAATCCTTTGTCTGTAGGCCTTGCCTGTTTTCTTAGTGGCAGTAAGTTTTTAGAACGTGTTTTATCAGGCCAAAGTATTCTTGCATCTGTATTGTTTGGTTTCTGTCCTGTGTTTTAAATCAGATATAGCTGTTGCTCAGGCTGCTACAGAGAGATTGACCTACTGCCAGCTGTGATATTGAGAAAAGATGTGTTTATTCTTATTTTTTGTCTGCATTTTGATTTAATATCTTTGTAATCTGTACAATTGTACTTATTCATCTTATTGTGTGTTATAGCTGTATATCTCTTAGCTTTGACCTCAATTGTAGTGAAATCCTTTGTCTGGAGGACATGTCTGCTTTCTTAGTGGCAGTAAGTTTTCAGAACTAGTTTTATCCTGCCAAAATATTCCTGCATCTGTATTGTTTGGTTCTGTCCTGTGTTTTAAATCAGCTATACCTGTTGCTCAGGCTGCTGCAGAGAGATTGACCTACTGCCAGCTGTGATATTGAGAAAAGATGAATGTTTATTCTCATTTCTTGTCTACATTTTGATTTAATATCTCTGTAATCTGTACAACTGTACTTATTATGTGTTATAGCTGCATATCTCTTAGTTTTGACCTCAGTGTTAATGAAATCCTTTGTCTGGAGGCCTTATCTGTTTTCTTATTGGCAGTTAGTTTTCAGAGCTAGTTTCATCTGGCAAAATTATTCCTTCATCTGTATTGTTTGGTTTCTGTCCTGTGTTTTAAATTAGATATACCTATTGCTCAGGCTCTTGCAGAGAGATTGACCTACTGCCAGCTGTGATATTGAGAAAAGATATGTTTATTCTTATTTTTTTGTCTGCATTTTGATTTAATATCTTTGTAATCTGTACAACTGTACTTATTCATCTTATTGTGTGTTATAGCTGTATATCTCTTAGCTTTGACCTCAATTGTAGTGAAATCCTTTGTCTAGAGGACTTGTCTGCTTTCTTAGTGGCAGTAAGTTTTCAGAACTAGTTTTATCCTGCCAAAATATTCCTGCATCTGTATTGTATGATTTCTGTCCTGTGTTTTAAATCAGATATCCCTGTTGCTCAGGCTGCTGCAGAGAGATTGACCTATTGCTAGCTGTGATATTGAGAAAAGATGTGTTTATTCTTATTTTTTGTCTGCATTTTGATTTAATATCTTTGTAATCTGTACAACTGTACTTATTCATCTTATTGTGTGTTATAACTGTATATCTCTTAGATTTGACCTCAATTGTAGTGAAATCCTTTGTCTGGAGGACTTGTCTGCTTTCTTAGTGGCAGTAAGTTTTCAGAACAAGTTTCATCTGGCCAAAATATTCCTGCATTTGTATTGTTTGGTTTTGTCCTGTGTTTTAAATCAGCTATACCTGTTGCTCAGGCTGCTGCAGATAGATTGACCTACTGCCATCTGTGATATTGAGAAAAGATGAATGTTTATTCTCATTTCTTGTCTACATTTTGATTTAATATCTCTGTAATCTGTACAACTGTACTTATTATGTGTTATAGCTGCATATCTCTTAGTTTTGACCTCAGTGTTAATGAAATCCTTTGTCTGGAGGCCTTATCTGTTTTCTTATTGGCATTTAGTTTTCAGAGCTAGTTTCATCTGGCAAAATTATTCCTTTATCTGTATTGTTTGGTTTCTGTCCTGTGTTTAAATCAGATATACCTGTTGCTCAGGCTGTTGCAGAGAGATTGACCTACTGACAGCTGTGATATCAAGAAAAGATAAGTGTTTATTCTCATTTTTTTTTTCTGAATTTTGATTTAATATCTCTGTAATCTGTACAACTGTACTTATTCTTCTTCTTGTGTGATTTAGCTGTATATCTCTTAGTGTTGTCCTCACGTGTAGTGAAATCCTTTGTCTGGAGACCTTGTCTGTTTTCTTAGTGGAAGTAAGTTTTCAGAACTAGTTTCACCCAGCCAAAGTATTCCTGCATCTGTATTGCTTGATTTTCTTCCTGTGTTTTAAATCAAATGTACCTTTTGATCAGGCTGCTGCAGAGAGGTTGACCTACTGCCAGGTGTGATATTGAGAAAAGATAAGTGTTTATTCTCATTTTTTTCCTGTGTTTTGATTTAATATCTCTGAAATCTGTACAGCTGTACTTATTCTTCTTCTTGTGTGTTATAGCTATATATCTATTAGTGTTGACCTCAGATGTAGTGAAATCCTTTGTCTATAGGCCTTATCTGTTTTCTTAGTGGCAGTAAGTTTTCAGAACTATTTCATCTGGCCTGCATCTGTATTGCTTGGTTTCTGTCCTGTGTTTGAAATCAGATATACCTGTTGCTCAGGCTGCTGCAGAGAGACTGACCTACTGCCAGCTGTGATATTGAGAAAAGATAAGTGTTTATTCTCATTTCTGTCTGCATTTTGATTTAATATCTATGTATTCTGTACAACTGTACTTATTCTTCTTCTAGAGTGTTATAGCTGTATATCTTTTAATGTTGACCTCAGTTGTAGTGAAATCCTTTGTCTGTTGCCCTTGTATGTTTTCTTAGTAACAGTAAGTTTTCAGAACTAGTTTCATCTGACCAAAGTATTCCTGCATCTGTATTGTTTGGTTTCTGTCCTGTGTTTTAAATCAGATATACTTGTTGCTAAGACTGCTGCAGATAGACTGACCTACTGCCAGCTGTGATATAGAGAAATGATAAGTTTTTATTGTCAATTTTCGTCTGCATTTTGAATTAATATCTTTGTAATCTGTACAACTACACTTATTTTTCTTCTTGTGTGTTATAGTTGTATATCTCTTAGTGTTGACCTCAGTTGTAGTGAAATCCTTTGTCTTGAGGCCTTGTCTGTTTTCTTAATGGAAGTAAGTTTTCAGAACTAGTTTCATCTGGCCAAAGTATTCCTGCATCTGTATTGTTTGGTTTCTGTCCTGTGTTTTAAATCAGATATACCTGTTGCTCAGGCTGCTGAAGAGAGAATGGCCTACTACCAGCTGTGATATTGAGAAAAGATAAGTGTTTTTTCTCATTTTTCTCTCCATTTTGATTTAATATCTCTGTACTTTGTACAACTGTACGTATTCTTTTTCTTGTGTGTTATAGCTGTATATCTCTTAGTGTGGACCACAACTGAAGTTAAATCCTTTGTCTGGGGCCTTGTCTGTTTTCATAGTGGCAGTACATTTTCAAAACTAGTTTCTTGTGGCCAAAGTATTCCTGCATCTGTATTGTTTGGTTTCTGTCCTGTGTTTTAAATTAGATATACCTGTTGCTCAGGCTGCTACAGAGAGATTGACCAACTGCCAGCTGTGATATTGAGAAAAGATACGTGTTTATTCTCATTTTTTGTCTGCATTTTGATTTAATAGCTCTGAAATCTGTACAACTGTACTTATTCTTCTTCTTGTGTGTTATAGTTGTATATCTCTTAGTGTTGACCTCAGTTGTAGTGAAATCCTTTGTCTTGAGGCCTTGTCGGTTTTCTTAATGGAAGTAAGTTTTCAGAACTAGTTTCATCTGGCCAAAGTATTCCTGCATCTGTATTGTTTGGTTTCTGTCCTGTGTTTTAAATCAGATATACCTGTTGCTCAGGCTGCTGCAGAGAGAATGGCCTACTACCAGCTGTGATATTGAGAAAAGATAGGTGTTTTTTCTCATTTTTCTCTCCATTTTGATTTAATATCTCTGTACTTTGTACAACTGTACATATTCTTTTTCTTGTGTGTTATAGCTGTATATCTCTTAGTGTGGACCACAACTGAAGTTAAATCCTTTGTTTGGGGCCTTGTCTGCTTTCATAGTGGCAGTACATTTTCAAAACTAGTTTCTTGTGGCCAAAGTATTCCTGCATCTGTATTGTTTGGTTTCTGTCCTGTGTTTTAAATTAGATATACCTGTTGCTCAGGCTGCTACAGATAGATTGACCAACTGCCAGCTGTGATATTCAGAAAAGATAAGTGTTTATTCTCATTTTTTGTCTGCATTTTGATTTAATAGCTCTGAAATCTGTACAACTGTACTTATTCTTCTTCTTGTGTGTTATAGCTGTATATCTCTTTGTGTTGACCTTAGTTGTAGTGAAATCCTTTGTCTGGACAGCATGTCTGTTTTCATAGTGGCGGTACATTTTCAGAACTAGTTTCATCCGGCCAAAGTATTCCTACATCTCTATTGTTTGGTTTCTGTCCTAAGTTTTAAATCAGATATACCTGTTGCTCAGGCTGCTGCAGAGAGATTGAACTACTGCCAGCTGTGATATTGAGAAAAGATAAGTGTTTATTCTCATTTTTTGTCTCCATTTTGATTTAATATCTCTGTAATCTGTACAACTGTACGTATTCTTCTTCTTGTGTGTTTTAGCTGTATATCTCTTAGTGTTGACCTCAGTTGTAGTGTAATCCGTTGTCTGGAGACCTTGTCTGTTCTCTTAGTGGCAGTAAGTTTTCAAAACTATTTTCATCAGTCCAAAGTTTC
>NC_056751.1:266506190-266558690 GCF_019279795.1 Protopterus annectens
TTTTTTTTTTTTTTTTTTAAAAAAAAGTTTTTTTGGGGGAAATTTCCTTTTGGTTTTTTTTTTTTTTTGGAGGCCCTTTTTTTTTTTTTTTCTGTTTTCTTTTAATTTTGGGCCCTTTGTTGGGGGCTTGTTTTTCTTAGTGCGTAAGTTTTCAGAACATTTCCCAAAGTTTCCTGATCTTATTTTGTTTCGCTGTTTATCAGAAATGTTCTGCATCTGCATTGTTTCGTTTCTCTCCTGTGTTCAAATCAGATATACTTGTTGCTCAGGCTGTTGCAGAGAGATTGACCTACTGCCAGTTGTAATATTGAGAAAAGATAAGGGTTTATTCTCATTTTTTGTCTGCATTTTGATTTAATATCTCTGTAATCTGTAAAACTGTACTTATTCTTCTTCTGGTATGTTATAACTGTATATCTCTTAGTGTTGAACTCAGTTGTAGTGCAATTCTTTGTCTGGAGGCCTTGCCTGTTTTCTTAGTAGCAGTCAGTTTTCAGAACTAGTTTCATCCAGCCAAAATATTCCTGCATCTGTATTGTTTGGTTTCTCTCCTGTGTTTTAAATCAGATATACCTGTTGCTCAGGCTGCTGCAAAGAGATTCACCTACTGCCAGCTGTGATATTAAGAAAAAATAAGTGTTTATTCTCATTATTTGTCTGCATTTTGAATTAATATCCCTATAATCTGTACAACTGTACTTATTCTTCTTCTTGTGTGTGATAGCTGTTTATCACTTAGTTTTGAACTCAGTTGTAGTGAAATCCTTTGTTTGGAGGCTTTTTCTGTTTTCTTAGTGGCAGTAAGTTTTCAAAACTAGTTTCATCCGGCCAAAGTATTCCTGCATCTGTATTGTTTGGTTTCTGTCCTGTGTTTTACACCGGATATACCTGTTGCTCAGGCTGCTGCAGAGAGATTGACCTACTGCCAGCTGTGCTATTGGGTAGAGATAAGTGTTTATTCTCATTTTTTGTCTGCATTTTGAGTTAATATCTCTGTAATCTGTACAATTGTACTTATTCTTCTTCTTGTGTGTTATAGCTCTATATTTCTTAGTGCTGATCTCAGTTGTAGTGAAATCCTTTGTCTGGAGGCCTTGTCTGTTTTCTTAGTGCAATAAGTTTTCAAAACTAGTTTAATCAGGACAAAGTATTCCTGCATCTGTATTGTTTGGTTTCTGTCCTGTGTTTTAAATCAGATATACCTGTTGCTCAAACTGCTGCAGAGAGATTGACCTACTGCCAGCTGTGATATTGAAAAAAGATAAGTGTTTATTCTCACTTTTTGTCTGCATTTTGATTTAATATCTCTGTAATATGTACAACTGGACTTATTCTTTTTCTTGTGCGTTATAGCTGTATATCTCTAAGTGTTGACCTCAGTTGTAGTGAAATCCTTTGTCTGGAGGCCTTGTTTGTTTTCTTAGCGGCAGTAAGTTTTCAGAACTAGTTTCTTCCTGCCAAAGTATTCCTGCATCTGTATTGTTTGGTTTCTGTCCTGTGTTCAAATCAGATATACCTGTTGCTCAAACTGCTGCAGAGAGATTGACCTACTGCCAGCTGTGATATTGAAAAAAGATAAGTGTTTATTCTCACTTTTTGTCTGCATTTTGATTTAATATCTCTGTAATATGTACAACTGGACTTATTCTTTTCTTGTGTGTTATAGCTGTATATCTTTTAGTGCTGACCTCAGTTGTAGTGAAATCCCTTGTCTGGAGGCCTTGTCTATTTTCTTAGTGGCAGTAAGTTTTCAGAACAAGTTTCATCCCGCCAAAGTATTCCTGCATCTGTATTGTTTGGTTTTCTTCCTGTGTTTTAAATCAGATGTACCTGTTGCTCAGATTGCTGCAGAGAGACTGACCTAATGCCAGCTGTGATATTGAGAAATGGTAAGTGTTTATTTTCAATTTTTGTCTGCATTTTGATTTAATATCTCTGTTATCTGTACAACTGTACTTATTCTGCTTCTAGAGTGTTATTGCTGTATATCTCTTAGTGTTGACCTCAGTTGAAGTGAAATCCTTTGTCTGGAGGCCTTGTCTGTTTTCTTAGTAGCAATACGTTTTCAAAACTAGTTTCATCAGGACAAAGTATTCCAGTATCTGTATTGTTTGGTTTCTGTCCTGTGTTATAAATCAGATATACCTGTTGCTCAGGTTGCTGTAGAGAGACTGACCAACTGCCAGCTGTGATATTGAGAAAAAAATAAGTGTTTATTCTCATTTTTTGTCTGCATTTTGATTTAATATCTCTGTAATCTGTACAACTGTACTTATTCTTCTTCTTGTGTGTTATAGCTATTTATCACTTAGTTTTGAACTCAGTTGTAGTGAAATCCTTTGTTTGGAGGCCTTTTCTGTTTTCTTAGTGGCAGTAAGTTTTCAGAACTAGTTTCATCCGTCCAAAGTATTCCTGCATCTGTATTGTTTGGTTTCTGTCCTGTGTTTTACACCGGATATACCTGTTGCTCAGGCTGCTGCAGAGAGTTTGACCTACTGCCAGCTGTGCTATTGGGTAGAGATAAGTGTTTATTCTCATTTTTTGTCTGCATTTTGAGTTAATATCTTTGTAATCTGTATAATTGTACTTATTCTTCTTCTTGTGTGTCATAGCTCTATATTTCTTAGTGCTGATCTCAGTTGTAGTGAAATCCTTTGTCTGGAGGCCTTGTCTGTTTTCTTAGTGGCAATAAGTTTTCAAACTAGTTTCATCAGGACAAAGTATTCCTGCATCTGTATTGTTTGGTTTCTCTCCTGTGTTTTTAATCAGATATACCTGTTGCTCAAACTGCTGCAGAGAGATTGACCTACTGCCAGCTGTGATATTGAAAAAAGATAAGTGTTTATTCTCATTTTTTTGTCTGCATTTTGATTTAATATCTCTGTAATATGTACAACTGGACTTATTCTTTTTCTTGTGCGTTATAGCTGTATATCTCTAAGTGTTGACCTCAGTTGTAGTGAAATCCTTTGTCTGGAGGCCTTGTTTGTTTTCTTAATAGCAGTAAGTTTTCAGAACTAGTTTCTTCCTGTCAAAGTATTCCTGCATCTGTATTGTTTGGTTTCTGTCCTGTGTTCAAATCAGATATACCTGTTGCTCAGGCTGCTGCAGAGAGATTGACTTACTGTCAACTGTGATATTGAGAAAAGATAAGTGTTTATTCTCATTTTTGTCTACATTTTGATTTAATATCTCTGTAATCTGTACAACTGTACTTATTCTTTGTCTTGTGTGTTATAGCTGTATATCTTTTCGCGTTGACCTCAGTTGTAGTGAAATAAATTTGTCTGGAGGCCTTGTCTATTTTCTTAGTGGCAGTAAGTTTTCAGAACAAGTTTCATCGGGCCAAAGTATTCCTGCATCTGTATTGCTTGGTTCCTGTGCTGTGTTTTAAATCAGATATACCTGTTGCTCAGGCAGCTGCAGAGAGATTGACATACTGCCAGCTGTGACACTGAGAAAAGATTAGTGTTTATTCTCATTTTTTGTCTGCATTGTGATTTAATATCTCTGTAACCTGTACAATTGTACTTCTTCTTCTTCTTCTTGTGTCTTATAGCTGTATATCTCTTAGTGTTGCCCTTAGTAGTAGTAAAATCCTTTGTCTGGAGGCCTTGTCTGTTTTCTTAGTGGCAGTACCTTTTAAGAACTAGTTTCATCCCGCCAAAGTATTCCTGCATCTGTATTGTTTGGTCTCTGTCCTGTGTTTTACACCGGATATACCTGTTGCTCAGGCTGCTGCAGAGAGTTTGACCTACTGCCAGCTGTGCTATTGGGTAGAGATAAGTGTTTATTCTCATTTTTTATCTGCATTTTGAGTTAATATCTTTGTAATCTGTATAATTGTACTTATTCTTCTTCTTGTGTGTCATAGCTCTATATTTCTTAGTGCTGATCTCAGTTGTAGTGAAATCCTTTGTCTGGAGGCCTTGTCTGTTTTCTTAGTGGCAATAGGTTTTCAAACTAGTTTCATCAGGACAAAGTATTCCTGCATCTGTATTGTTTGGTTTCTCTCCTGTGTTTTTAATCAGATATACCTGTTGCTCAAACTGCTGCAGAGAGATTGACCTACTGCCAGCTGTGATATTGAAAAAAGATAAGTGTTTATTCTCATTTTTTGTCTGCATTTTGATTTAATATCTCTGTAATATGTACAACTGGACTTATTCTTTTTCTTGTGCGTTATAGCTGTATATCTCTAAGTGTTGACCTCAGTTGTAGTGAAATCCTTTGTCTGGAGGCCTTGTTTGTTTTCTTAATAGCAGTAAGTTTTCAGAACTAGTTTCTTCCTGTCAAAGTATTCCTGCATCTGTATTGTTTGGTTTCTGTCCTGTGTTCAAATCAGATATACCTGTTGCTCAGGCTGCTGCAGAGAGATTGACTTACTGCCAACTGTGATATTGAGAAAAAATAAGTGTTTATTCTCATTTTTTGTCTACATTTTGATTTAATATCTCTGTAATCTGTACAACTGTACTTATTCTTTGTCTTGTGTGTTATAGCTGTATATCTTTTCGCGTTGACCTCAGTTGTAGTGAAATCATTTGTCTGGAGGCCTTGTCTATTTTCTTAGTGGCAGTAAGTTTTCAGAACAAGTTTCATCGGGCCAAAGTATTCCTGCATCTGTATTGCTTGGTTCCTGTGCTGTGTTTTAAATCAGATATACCTGTTGCTCAGGCAGCTGCAGAGAGATTGACATACTGCCAGCTGTGACACTGAGAAAAGATTAGTGTTTATTCTCATTTTTTGTCTGCATTTTGATTTAATATCTCTGTAACCTGTACAATTGTACTTCTTCTTCTTCTTGTGTCTTATAGCTGTATATCTCTTAGTGTTGCCCTTAGTAGTAGTAAAATCCTTTGTCTGGAGGCCTTGTCTGTTTTCTTAGTGGCAGTACCTTTTAAGAACTAGTTTCATCCCGCCAAAGTATTCCTGCATCTGTATTGTTTGGTCTCTGTCCTGTGTTTTAAATCAGATATACCTTTTGCTCAGGCTGCTGCAGAGAGATTGACCTACTTCCAGCTGTGATATTGAGAAAAGATAAGTGTTTATTCTCATTTTTTGTCTGCATTTTGACTTAATATCTCTGTAATCTGTACAACTGTACTAATTCTTCTTATTGTGTGTTACAGCTGTATATCTCTTATTGTTCACCTCAGTTGTAGTGAAATCCTTTGTCTGGAGGCCTTGTCTGTTTTCTTAGTGGCATTAAGTTTTCAGGACTGGTTTCTTCCGGCCAAAGTATTCCTGCATCTGTATTGTTTGGTGATATTGATTTAGATTTATTTCATTTTTTTACTGTATCGTGCCCTGTTGTTCCACATCTATATGGGCTCCCCAAAATCCATAAGTCACTACATAACCCCAATATGAGACCAATAGTGTCGAGTAATGGTTGGATAACAGAACCTATTTCCATTTATTTGGAAAAACAGTTACATCCATATCTATTACAGTGTAAAAATGTTTTGAAAGTTACAACAGATTTTGTTGTTAGGTTAGCTGAATAGCATAATGGTTTGAACACTATAGATTTGCAGAAGGGAGATTATCTTTTTGTAACGTTAGACATTTCATCTCTTTTTACAGTGATACCTAATGATTATGGGATTGAGTCTATTAGGGAGTTTTTGACTTCACAGGTCTCATTAACAGCAAGATATGTTGAAAATATTTGCTTTCTTTTAGATATAGTTTTGACTAATAATATATTTTTGTTTGACAAACAATTTTACCTGCAACTTACTGGTGTAGCCATAGCCACACCAGTAGCTAACATGTATGCTAATTTAGTGCTACACCAATGGAAAACAGCTTATATATGTAGTAATTTCAATTTTTTGAACAGCAAAGTGTGTTTTTATCAATGATTTTTCGATGATTGTTTTTTTATTTGGAAGGGTTCCTCTTCTGAATTAGTAACTTATATTGATTATTTAAATACGACAACTACTTTTTTGAAGTTTAAAATGGAATTTTCAGATAGTGACATGACATTTTTGGATCTAAAGGTTGCTTTAAAAGATGGGTTATTGCATACCAGCATGTATAAGAAAGAAGTACATGTTGGTAGATATATACATAGAAATAGTATGCATGCCCCGCATGTCTTTAAAGGAATAGTAAAAGCACAGTTTGCTAGACCTAGTAGACTGAACACTGAGGATTCACTTTTTCACAAACAACTTGATGAGATGTTAAGTGAATTTTTAAATAGTGGCTATGATTCTAGATTGTTATTAGATCTAAAAGCTAGCACTATTAAGGATAGACAAACAAGACTTAGACCAATCCTAATGACATGTAATGAACCTATTCCTAAATTGAACAAGGATAAATTAAAATCGGACAAAATTAGGTATGTTACCACATATAATACTAGAATTCACTGAATTAAATGTATTATAGAAAAGAATTGGGTTGTTCTAATGGCATCAGCAGAGATTAGGAATATCTTGGCTAATAAACCATATTTCTCATATAGAAATATGAGAACTTTGAAAAGTAAGTTATGCTATAAGGACTTTAACTATGGCTGTAATTCCTATATTACATCCCGGCATGGTACGTTTGGATGTATGAATTGTACATGTTGCACAGATATCTTAGGGAAGACTAATGATTCCTTTGTTCATCCAACTACAGGAAGAGTTTATACTTTTAATATAACAGCTAATTGTGGTAGCATTAACATGGTTTACTTAGCTACCTGCACTTTATGTTTTTCTTTCTATGTGGGTAAAACCATGCGAAAATTAAAAGAATGCATCACTGAGCATAAGTCTGAAATTAGAAGGAATAATGATAAAAATGCTTTATGTAAACATATTAATGCTCATGGTGCTGATCATAGGTTTAAATTTAGGGTGATAGATATGGTTTTTGCATCTATTAGAGGTGGAGATATTAATAATTTGTTAGAAATTAAAGAGTATGAATGGATTTTAAGGCTAGCAGCTGATCGCCGTCCTGGCTTGAATACTGCTGTTACTTTGAAACCTGTTTTAGTTAAGCTGCAATGTACTAAATTGTGCTGTTGAATTTTAATATACATGTATATATAATATTGTTTTACTCAAATTTGTTTTGTATTTTGAATTGTTTTTGTGATTTATTTTATAATTTTGTATGTCACATGACTTTGGCTGCGGTCATGTGATGACTGACTCCTATTTAAAGTGAATTGTTTCATTTATGGTTGTATTAGTATCGAAGAAGGGTCATAACCCGAAAGTTTTGCTATTCATAAAAGTTTTTTCTCAACGGTTGGTGTTTTATTGAATTTTAAATCAGATACACCTGTTGCTCAGGCTGCTGCAGAGAGTTTGACCTACTACCAGCTGTGATATTGAGAAAAGATATGTTTATTTTAATTTTTTTCTGCTTTTTGAATTAATATCTCTGTAATGTGTACAACTGTACTTATTCTTCTTCTTGTGTGTTATTGCTGTATACCTCTTAGTGTTGACCTCAATTGTAATGAAATCCTTTGTCTTGTGGCCTTGTCTGTTTTCCTAGTGGCAGTAAGTTTTCAGAACTAGTTTCATAGGGCCAAAGTATTCCTGCATATGTATTGTTTGGTTTCTGTCCTGTGTTTTAAATCAGATATACCTGTTGCTGAGGCTGCTGCAGAAAGAATGACCTACTGCCAGCCGTGATATTGAGAAAAGATAAGTGTTTATTCTCATTTTTTGTCTGCATTATGGTTTAATATCTCTGTAATCTGTACAACTGTACTTCTTCTTCTTCTTGTGTGTTATAGCTGTATATCTCTTCATGTTGACCTCAGTTGTAGTGAAATCCTTTGTCTTGAGGCCTTTTCTGTTTTCTTCGTGGCAGTACATTTTCAGAACTAGTTTCATCCGGCCAGAGTATTCTCACATCTGTATTGTTTGGTTTCTGTCCTGTGTTTTAAATCAGATATACCAGTTGCTCAGGCTGCGGCAGATAGATTGATCTACTGCTAGCTATGATACTGAGAAAAGATAAGTGTTTATTCTCATTTTTGGTCTGCATTTTGATTTAATATCTCTGTAATCTGTACAACTGTACTTATTCTTCTTCTCTTCTTCTGGTTTGTTATAGCTGTATATCTCTTAGTGTTGACATCAGTTGTAGTAAAATCCTTTGTCTGGAGGTCTGGTCTGTTTTCTTAGTGGAAGTATGTTTTCAAAACTAGTTTTGTCCGGCCAAATTAATCCTGCATCTGTATTGTTTGGTTTCTGTCTTGTGTTTTAAATCAGATATACCTGTTGCTCAGGCTGCTGCAAAGAGATTGACCTACTGCCAGCTTTTTTATTGGGAAAAGATAAGTGTTTATTCTTATTTTTTGTCTGCATTTTGCTTTAATATCTCTGTAATCTGTACAACTGTACTTACTCTTTTTCTTGTGTGTTATAGCTGTATATCACTTAGTGTTGACCTCAGTTGTAGTAAAATCCTTTTTCGGCAGGCCTTGTCTGTTTTTGTAGTGGCAGTAAGTTTTCAGAACTAGTTTCATCTGGCCAAAGTATTTCTGCATCTGTATTGTTTGGTTTCTGTCCTTTGTTTTAAATCAGATATACCTGTTGCTCAGGCTGCTGCAGAGAGATTGACCTGCTGCCAGCTGTGATATTGAGAAAAGATAAGTGTTTATTCTCATTTTTTGTCTGCATTTTGATTTAATATCTCTGTAATCTGTACAACTGTACTTATTCTTCTTCTTGTGTGTTATAGCTGTATATTTCTTAGTGTTGACCTCAGTTGTAGTATAATCCTTTGTTTGGATGCCTGGTCTGTTTTCTTAGTGGCAGTAAGTTTTCAGAACTAGTTTCATCCGGCCAAAGTATTCCTGCATCTGTATTGTTTGGTTTCTGTCCTGTGTTTTAAATCAGATATACCTGTTGCTCAGGCTGCTGCAGAGAGAGTCGCCTACTGTCAGCTGTGATATTGAGAAAAGATAAGTGTTTATTCTCATTTTTTGTCTGCATTTTGATTTAATATCTCTGTAATCTGTACAACTGTACTTATTCTTTGTCTTGTGTGTTATAGCTGTATATCTTTTGGTGTTGACCTCAGTTGTGCTGAAATCCTTTGTCTGGAGGCCTTGTCTATTTTCTTAGTGGCAGTAAGTTTTCAGAACTAGTTTCATCTGGCCAAAGTATGCCTGCATCTGTATTGTTTGGTTTCTGTCCTGTGTTTTAAATCAGATATACTTGTTGCTCAGGCAGCTGCAGAGAGATTGATCTACTGCCAGCTATGATACTGAGAAAAGATAAGTGTTTATTCTCATTTCTTTGTCTGCATTTTGATTTAATATCTCTGTAACATGTACAACTGTACTTCTTCTTCTTCTTGTGTGTTATAGCTGTATATCTCTTAGTGTTGACCTTAGTAGTAGTAAAATCCTTTGTCTGGAGGCCTTGTCTGTTTTCTTAGTTGCAGTCAGTTTTCAGAACTAGTTTCATCCCGCCAAAGGATTCCTGCAACTGTATTTTTTGGTTTCTGTCCTTTGTTTTAAATCAGATATACCTGTTGCTCAGGCTGCTGCAGAGAGATTGACCTGCTGCCAGGTGTGATATTGAGAAAAGATAAGTGTTTATTCTCATTTTTGTCTGCATTTTGATTTAATATCTCTGTAATCTGTACAACTGTACTTATTCTTCTTCTTGTGTGTTATAGCTGTATATTTCTTAGTGTTGACCTCAGTTGTAGTATAATCCTTTGTTTGGATGCCTGGTCTGTTTTCTTAGTGGCAGTAAGTTTTCAGAACTAGTTTCATTCGGCCAAAGTATTCCTGCATCTGTATTGTTTGGTTTCTGTCCTGTGTTTTAAATCAGATATACCTGTTGCTCAGGCTGCCGCAGAGAGATTGACCTACTGTCAGCTGTGTTATTGAGAAAAGATAAGTGTTTATTCTCATTTTTTGTCTGCATTTTGATTTAATATTTCTGTAATCTGTACAACTGTACTTATTCTTCTAATTATGTGTTATAGCTGTATATCTTTTGGTGTTGACCTCAGTTGTGCTGAAATCCTTTGTCTGGAGGCCTTGTCTATTTTCTTAGTGGCAGTAAGTTTTCAGAACTAGTTTCATCTGGCCAAAGTATGCCTGCATCTGTATTGTTTGGTTCCTGTTCTGTGTTTTAAATCAGATATACCTGTTGCTCAGGCTGCTGCAGAGAGATTGACCTACTGCCAGCTGTGATATTGAGAAAAGGTTAGTGTTTATTCTCATTTTTTGTCTGCATTTTGATTTAATATCTCTGTAATCTGTACAACTGTACTTATTCTTCTTCTTGTGTGTTATAGCTGTATATCTTTTAGTGTTGACCTCAGTTGTAGTGAAATCCTTTGTCTGGAGGCCTTGTCTATTTTCTTAGTGGCAGTAAGTTTTCAGAACTAGTTTCATCCGGCCAAAGTATTCCTGCATCTGTATTGTTTGGTTCCTGTCCTGTGTTTTAAATTAGATATACCTTTTGCTCAGACTGCTGCAGAGAGATTGACCTACTGCCAGCTGTGATACTGAGAAAATATTAGTGTTTAGTCTCATTTTTTGTCTGCATTTGGATTAAATATCACTGTAATCTGTACAACTGTACTTATTCTTCTTCGTGTTTGTCCACACTCACCCTCCCTGTTCTTGTTTTGGTGTTAGTGTTGGTGGCTGTGGAATTGTCCGCCCCTCCTGTATGTCTGTATTTGAACACTCCTCCTGAGTCTATCTCATTTGCTCACTTAACCGAATACAGTGAGATCATATTCTGAGTCTAGTGTTCACTCTACATAATACAGAGAGAAGATTTGAGAAGGCCAACCTACTTAGGTTCTTCCTTCCTCTCTCCTTGCACTTTGCCAACAAAAAACAATTCATCTGCTTCTACTGTATTTGTGTTTCCTCTTACTTTTTTTGCCTTCTTAAAAGTACTCAATTTTATTTATTCTGCTGCACTTATTGCTGCTTAATAGTAGCCTGATTAAATTGTAACTGTTATTCTAAGTCTTTTGGTTTAAGCACATGGGCTTCATACCAGTTGTTTTACATTAAGAAGGTTTGTGGTCTGCACTGTTGTGGCAGGACAGGTAGCTTACATCCTTCTAAGCTTGGAATTGCTGACTGAAAGCTCAGTGTCTGCTATTCTAAAAGTGTATTAGTTCTGGTTTAAGCACTTGGACTTCAGGCCACTTATTCTACATTAAGAAGGTTTGTGGTCTGCACTCTTGTGGGAGGAGAGGCTGGATTCTGCCCTTCTGAGCTGGGAATTTCTGGTCACAGGCTTATTGTGCTTGCTTATTCGAACTGTTTCTTTCTGAAATTGGTGTGCCCTGTTGCTGTAGCATAGGACAAGATTCAGGCCTGCTGAATCTAGCTTTGTTTGTAAAACTTGAGCACTGATCCAGGCCATCTTTTTTGGAGAAGGGTCCCCTGCACCCTAGTAGCGGGAGTGTGCAGTTAGACCTTGTCTGATTGAAGACTGCTGGAATAGGGCTCAGTTTTGAGGTTTTTTTTCTGGTTAATTGGGTAACTTGTTTAAATCAGATTATTCATTTTCTATTGTTTTATATATATATATACTGTATTTGTGTTTCTTCTTACTTTATTACTAGGGGAATTGACTACAACTCTGAACTGAGATATATATAACAATAAGCATATTTTTATGTGCATTTAAAGTGTTTTTTTGATTGTATCTGCTTTATTTTCTGAAAAAATATATACTTGTTTCCCGCCTTTCTAAGCTAGTATAGTCTAGTTTTCAGGTTAGTGCTGAATTCAGGGCTGTGTTACAAATCTCTGTGTTTGCCCATACCTTACTTGGATAGAAGGAAGTTTCTCTGTTCACCTGTGAGAGAGGGGAGCTTTGAGCAGCCTTTCTGTCCTTGGAGGAGTGGTTTCAGACGAGAAAGTAGTAGTTTATTGGCCATTTTGGGCTAATTTCTATCTCTTTCATTTCCCTGCTATAAAAAAACGCATTTGCCCGGTTTTGCACACCGAGCAGCGCTGGTCAGCTATGGTATAACTATTCCCAGCTCCACAAAGTCTCCTCTTCATTTTTTCCCTTGGAACTAGACAAACTTTCAACTTAAGCACTCAAGCCATTCATTTCTCAGTCTGGCACTTGCTCAAAATTCATAGCAAACACTTATAAACTCTAGCACTACAGAAGGACAAGGCTCTCTATTCGACCTTACCAGCCATTCAGTAAAACAGTTTACTGTATCTATCCAGGCATGTCCAAAGGGCAGTTTCAGGTGTACTCTCCAGTCCAACTGGTGAATCCGGGCATTTGGAGGCAATGTTACAACTGCCTCATGTATACAGACAATCCTCTCCTCCTACCACCAAACACTAATACATGCGAGAGATGTAATTATACAGCCAAACTGGAGACTAAGCTCTCTCAACCCAAGACTGGATCAGACAGTCAAGAGGAGAAGGGAAATACTGGCATCACAACACCAGTCTCACATAGACCCATTAAACCAGCACCAGCAAAAAACATACTCGGAGGCTCTAAACAAAAATCTGCAAAAGCAACAGAGCCCTCCAAAGCAGACATCCAAGCAACCTCCACCCTCCCAACACAAACCATGAAACACATACTTCACAAAATCAGTGTGCCACGCAATCACAGCCCTCAAGGCAAAATAAAATACCCAACATACTAGTAACAGGTGATTCTATAGTCAGGCACACTGACGTCCTACTCACTAGGCTGAATAAGGAGAAGGTTACTGTTAGCTGCCTGTCGGGTGCCAGGATCTGCCACATAACACAAGCACTCAGGTCACTCCAGAACAAGTACAAATATGACTCTGTCATTGTCCATGTTGGTGTGAATGACTTGAGCCATACCTCCCTGGACTACATGAAAAGAGACATGGAAGAGCTCTCTGATCACGTAGCCCAGGCCGGTATGACCCTGACCCTGAGTAGCATCCTGACCTCACCAAGAATGATACCACGGTATAAAGAAAAAATTATCAATTTCAACAATTGGCTAAGTTTCTGGTGTCATTCAAAGGGGATCCAGTGTCTGTCTGCCTGAGATGACATGCTCGACAAGCCACGCTGCTTCACTAGAGACGGCTTGTACCTGTCACCCTTAGGCTTTCGAATACTTGGCAAGGCTCTTGCCACCCCCATAGTGCCTTTTTTAGGCAAGGCTCAAAAGACAAATCCGCCTCCGTAAATAGCACAAGTAACAAAAATCTGAGGGTAATACTACTCAATGCCAGAAGTCCAAACCTCAAAATGCATGGACTCGAGGCACACCTCAGTATGAAGAAAATTGATATATGTGCAGTAACAGAAACCTGGTTTAAGGCTCCAGAGAGCACCCCAGCACTACCAGGCTACAACTCATATCATACAATTCGGCCACAGAACCCAGACCAAAATACAAAAGGTGGAGAAGTATCCATATTCATCAAGGATACCCACACCTCCAGGTTAGTGGCACAGCACGATGCTTCAGAGATTATCCATGTGCAACTAACAATGGGAAAAACTGCATTTCAAATTGCAGCTTGCTACAGATCACCCACCATGTCCCAGGACCCCCATTCCACAGTTCTGGAAACACTGGGTAACATAAAGGTCCTACCAAACACCCTAATATTGGGTGATTTCAACTACCCAAACATTAACTGGGAGAACTGCTCAAGTACTAACTCCCTTGCCCAACATTTCCTAGAATTTATAAACTCAAACACCCTGGAACAACTGGTCAACACTCCCACCAGAGGTGACAGCATATTGGACCTGGTCATCACCAACATGGACGACCGGTGTTCCACACCAGAGGTCAACCCCTCGCTGGTTAGCTCTGACCATAAACAAATCACTTTGGATATCCACATTCCACCCCCACCCCTGGACAAGGAAACCACCATGAAAAACTTTTCAAAAGCAAACATCACGTCAATTAATTCCGAGGTGGAAAGTTTCAAAGCACCCATGCTAAAGGATAACGCTGTCCAAGCTGCAAAATCCTTTACTAATGCATTCTACGGGCACCTACAAGAATGCATGGATCGTGCTATCCCAAGCAAAACTAAGACTCACTCCTCTAAGAAAATGAAACCAGTCTGATGGACCCCTGCCATAAACAAGCTATACAATAGAAGGAGGAAACTAGTACAGAAAAGAGTAAAATCCCAAGAAGGGAAGACATCCCTGATCAGTATCAGCAAGAAACTACGATCCCTCATAAAACCGTCCAAGGCGAGCTTTGAAAGAAAACTTGCCAAGGACTCCAAAGATAACCACAAGGCATTCTTTAGCTATGTCAAGAATCTAAGTGGCAATGCTCAGATCTGCTCAGAGTTAGTGCAGAATGGCACAAAATACACTGAACCAACTGATATAGACAACATCCTGGCAGACAGGTTCAGTGCAAACTTCACCCCCCTCTCACCCCCAGAAGGGCCCATAACCATACCAGAAGAATGTAGAGCCCCTGAAATCACAGACACTCAGGCTAAAATAGCCCTCTCCAAAGCCAAAAACACAGCATCAATGGGACCGGACGGTGTCCCAGGCTGCGTCCTACACAAGCTCAAAGACGAACTACCCCTCATCTAAACACACTGTTCAAACTCAGCCTCTCCACAAGCTATGTACCCATAGAGTGGTGCACAGCAACGGTTGTTCCGCTCCACAAAGGTGGAGCCACAACAGAACCCAGAAACAATTGCCCTATAAGCCTGACTAGCTTGGTCTGCAAGGCTATGGAGTGCATCATCATGGAACTCATTAACAGAGACATTGGGAACCTCCAAACACTGGACCCTACCCAGTTCGACTTTGCTAAGGGCAGATCATACCTCCTAAATCTGGTGGACTTCTTTGAGACAGTTACCAAGGCTATAGACAAGGGAAAAGTTGTACACACAGCTTACCTAGACCGCGCAAAGGCCTTCGACACCATTCCCCATTCTGGAATTATAGACAAGCTCACCAGCCTGAACATAAACCCCTATGTCACAAGATGCATTGCCAATTGGCTCATGAACAGAACCCACATGGTGAGAGTTGCGGGAGCTAGGTCTGACTCTAAACCGGTTACAAGTGGTGTTCCCCAGGGCTCAGTCCTAGGACCCCTCCTGTTCGGCATATACTTCTCAGAGGTACAGACAAGCACAGGAGGACTATGGCTGACCAAGTTCACAGACGACTGCAAACTAGGGGCTATAACTGACTCACCGGCTGAGACAGACATCCTCCAAAAGGGTCTCACTGAGACGGATACCTGGTGTCAAAATCATGGCCTCAGGCTAAATGCCAAAAAGTGCATAATTATTCCCTTTGCAAATAACAAAGTACCCACAAACTACCACATAGGTGGTATTCCTCTAAATATGGAAAACGTAATAAGGGATCTAGGGACCCAAGTAGATAGTAATCTCTCCTTTGATAATCACATTGCCAAAGTAGTTAGAAAATCCTTCTATGTGGCCCACCTAATCACAAAAGGGTTTGCATCCAGATCAAAAGAAGTCATTGTGCCCCTCTACTCATCACTCATCAGACCCATCATAGAGTACAATGCCCCATTTGGGATGCACCTTACAAGTCACCAGCAACAGCTGGAAAGGCCACTGAAGTACCTCACCAAGAGGATCACTGGCCTCAACAGATGCCCTATGCAGCTAGACTGAAGAAACTCTATCTGTACTCGGTTGCATACCGCCTGCTCAGAGGTGATCTCTGCCTGACATACAAGGCCATGTCCAACCCAGAATTGATGGACATGCCACCTAAAGAAAACCTTATCCCCTCGAGCCACATGCTCTAGGGATCTAAACCTCACCACGACAATAAATAGGACATGCTGGAGGGATAGATTCCTGTCCCAGAGACTTCCCATGCTTTGGAACAAGATTCCAATCCACATTAGGCAGAGCTCCTCATTAGCACTCTTCAAGAGAAACATTGACGAGTGGATGGGGAAACAGAAAGTTTACCCCGAAGATCACTTCAGTGGCTCTGCTGGACAGAGGCACAGGGAATTAATCTAAGGGGACGGCGAAAGCCAACATATTCTGCCTAGGCTTATAAATGCTTTCGGGCAGATAGCCTAGTACCTACCTATGAATGTATAACCTAAGAAGGACAACATATTAACTAGATAAAAAATTCATAATGTTATGTCATACAATTGGAACGTATACATGCAGAGCGCAAATATTTAGACAGAGATAAACTGAAAAAATAACATTGTCAATACTTCAAGAATTCACAAGATGCAGT
The DNA here is from genome assembly GCF_019279795.1 of Protopterus annectens. Classification (NCBI taxonomy): domain Eukaryota; kingdom Metazoa; phylum Chordata; order Ceratodontiformes; family Protopteridae; genus Protopterus; species Protopterus annectens. The sequence continues at coordinate 266,522,425 of NC_056751.1, forward strand.
TCATAGAGATGTCATTACACAAGAGAGCTCACTTTGGAAAAAAGACAACTAGATAACATAGCCTAGGCAAAATTGTACATGTCTTTTATCTAAGAAATAAATTGACTATATTCAGAGAGGAGGAATTAGTAAGAAGTATGCTGGGGGGACTTGTTCAGCCTAGGGTTGAGAAGGAACAAAGCCAAGCCTTATTTAGGTAGCATTTTAGTAGATGTTTGAAGATGGAGAGTTTAGATGCAGATCTAATTAGCAGAGGGAGGGTTCCATTTCTTAGTGATTGAGTATGAGTAGAAACTTTGGCCAGTGGAATTGTGGGGTGTATACATATGCTGAAATGATGTTGCTCATTGTCTATTCAGATGTTAGGAAGGAAAGTAGGACTAAAAGCACGGCAGTTGTTGGCTTTATGGATAATGTATGTATGTAGAGATAAACTGCATGTAATCTAAGTATACTTAGTATACTTATAATTCAGTGCCTTAAGGGCAGTGCAGTAGTGGATGTGGTATTTGTTGTTGGCAATTTTTGCAACCATATTATAGCATGCCTCCAGCTTATTTATAACTCTAGCCTGAAGGTTAGTTAGGATAGATGCACTGTATAAGAGAGATGGGAGAAGATAGATAGATAGTGACAAGAGTGGTTTTGATGATGTTGTTAAGGAAGTTTTTATGCCTGTAGAAAATTCCTAATTTTTAGTGAGTCTTTTTTATGATGACATTACTAAAATGAATGAGAATTATGCCTTCTTTAAACATACTCTCAGTTGTCACCAGCACAAGAAATTTGTATTTACTGTTCTTGAACAAGTTCCCCACAATACCCATGGAGGCCCATGGGAGTTACAGGTCAAATATCATGAGTTCATCTGGCAAATTTGGTTGGACGCAGGTGAAGCTCCAGATCTAGTTAGTAGCATTCTTAAAATGCATGCTTCCAAGTTATGAATATGATTTTAACAGGAATATTTAGGGATGAGTTTGCATGATATAACTTGTTAATGTATTATTGTTTATATATTTATTATTAGGTCTGTGTCGTAAATATGTTATGTAACACTTTTTACCTGTCATATATATATCTATCATTGTTCCTTTTTTTCTGCACTTGCACTTTAAAATCTGCTTGTTTCAGCTGATCATGTGATGTATGCTTCAGTGTTTAATGAGTATTTGTTTTACTTACATCATTCTGATGAAGTCCTTATTCAACACAGACAAAAGCGCTAAGCATCTTTTTTATTAAATTTATGACAATTATTTTTTTGTATTTTTTTTTCTGGTTATCAAATTGGTGCCCTAGTATTTTGTAGTGGTTCTTTGTTCTTTTACATTAGCCGATCCATTTTTGTGGGTGTTAACTATGCTTTGAAGGCAAAAGTAAAGGAGTGGCCAGAGATTTTAGTAGATACTCACGGAACTAAACAGAGTGACCACAGAAGGGGACAGATGAATATAAGTGGCAGATGATAAGATAAAGGTTTTGATTTGCACATGTTTTGGGCACAGGTTAGCTAATGAGTTCATTTAAGATGAGGATGAATTCCTTGAGTCATGCTCACAGAATCGGCTATCATGAAGCATTAACAGGAAGAACAAAAGCATATGCTGAGAAAGGATATAACCAAGTGCAGTACTAAGGGATACTGAGTAGGAAGGGACTCTAGACAGTATTGTTATAGAAAATAATGACAAAACATAACTGTGTGTGTGTGTGTGTGTGTGTGTGTGTGGGTGTGTGTGTGTGTGTGTGTGTGTGTGAGAGAGAGAGAGAGAGAGAGAGAGAGAAACTGCAAAGAAAAACATTAACTACATTATGGAATAAGGGAATATTAATGTCACAAAGCTTCAGTAATGAGAATTGCCAAAAGTATACAGATATTTGGAGACTGACTCATGTTCCTGCTTCTACTGCTTGCATAGTATCTCTACTAAAGCAGCATATTTTGTAAAGCAGAGTGGACATCACGGAAGACCGCATCCAGATAGATGTGCACTTGTTCACCAAAATCTCTGTGTCTTTCTTATGCTTGTGGTGTAGGTCTACTGCCCTAACATTTGGTTTCCTGCTCTGCTTGCAAAACAAGATTCCAAAAGATAACATGCTAATAAAGATCATTATTTAAGCATTGTGCACTATGACTGCATATGCAGCTTTGGAGTCACCTAATGCAGGAGTAAGGTACAACTATTAGCCAATGACGGGGTCATACACTGCTGTCAACATGTAATACAATGCAGCTGTATAACATAACTTTAGAACATTATGTATTATCTATCATACACTCCACAGTATCAGCCCCAAACATCATGTGGAGTCATTTGTATACCTTAGCACAGCATCAGGAACCTACTGATTGTTTCACTTTGCTTATACTGCTTGTCTCCCATGTGCAGCATGTGTGTGTTTGTGTTTGCGCGTGTATTTGTGTGTGTGCGCGAGTGCATTTGTGTGTGTGTGTGTGTGTGTGTGTGTGTGTGTGTGTGTGTGTGTGTGTGTGTGTGTGTAAAAACACTGAATCTCATTTGATAGAAAAGTGTGTGAGGATATGGAAATCACTGCTGATGTGGTTTAGGATCATTACAATGCAAGTTACTGTTGATCGGTATTTGTACCTTGCTTTTTCTCATCTGTTATGTTGTACCACCACCTCTAGAAGTTTGTGTTTGTGCACCAATAGTTACCAAGAGTTGCTGTCACTGGTGGCTGCCCCTTCTGTATAACAGAAAATGTAAAATTCAATGTCTTTCGACAAGTGCAATGCGACAATGCACGCTCCTTCTTTAGGTCCCTGGAACTACTCCTGTAGGGAAATCGTAGTCGTCACGGACACAGTCAAAGGAAACCAATATAATACTTCAGTGCAAGGAAATGCTGATAAAATTCCAAACCTCCAGTCAGTAAAACATAGTTTTATTCGAAAAGTGCACAGAACAAGTGAGCGCTTTCGCCGTTAGGCTTCATCAGACTATATAAAAAATGCTTAACGGCATTTAGTTTAAAAAGACCACACTATGCAGTGATAGGTTACAATAAATTAATTACATTAAATCAATTACAATTTAAAGCGCCATATCAAAAAACTTCTTACACATTTCTTTAAAAAATGTAACTGTATGTTTTTTATCTATTTCGCTGTCAACTGGTTTTTCTGGGTTGCCGTACTAGTTTTTGCTGTTTATTATGTGCACCAATAGTGATTCAGTGTGTAAGGAGCTTCTTTTTCTTTCTTCCATGGTTGTGAGACAGTTAAGTTAGCAAAATTTAAGTAAGTATGGTGTAGGGAGTGCAGTGGGATTTGCCCCCTGCAAAAATAAAAAAAAAAAAAAAACTTTTGGAGGTCTATTCAGTGAATATGAAATTTTCTGTGATTATGTTTCAGTGATTTGTGTTTTCAGTCATGTCACAGTGTTTTTTTCTTTGCAATGAAATGTATTTTAAATCAAATGAAATAAACTATATATACCTATAAATATAGATATAGATATATAAATATACATACATGTGTGTGTGTGGGTGTGTGTGTGTTTGTGTGTGTGTGTGTGTGTGTGTGTGTGTGTGTGTGTGTGCGCACGCGTGTGCGTGTGTGTGTGTGTGTGTGTGTGTGTGTGTGTGGTGTTAATGGCAAAACTATATACTGATGCGTCTGGTTATGCCGGATACTAAATGTATGAAGAAATATGTGCTCAGCGGAGTCAAGTATACAAATTCTTCTCTCAGAACTAGGTGCTTTTCTGAGTTGTCTGACTTCAGACAAAGTAATACAAATATCTTTGTTATCATGTATATGGAAATGTACATGTAAAAATAGCTATACAGACACACACACATAGACATATCTTGTGTAGTTCAATATATATATATATATATATATATATATATATATATATATATCCCTACAGGCTATCCCCTTACTATGACCCGTGCCCTAACCCTAAGGTCTGTGAGTACTGCACGGAAGTTCAGTACAACACCCGTTCATTGTACTGAACTTCGCGTAAGTGCACTTTCGATTAAGTGCACTTTCACTGCAGTGAGCATTCCATGCACTATTTCGAATTAGTGAAAATTCGATCTAGTGTATGGAACCCATATATATATATATATATATATATATATATATATATATATATATATATATACGGGTTCACTTTATAACATCGAAATACTGAAATGTCGAATTTCAGTATCTCGAAGCTATAAAGTCGAATGTTACAAATAGCGAACATTCATAATTGCGAATTTCACATATCTCAAATATATGTCGAATTCGCGGTTATGAAGTTGCGCTAAGTAATGTCCGGGTTTGTGTTTTGTTGGTGCGCGGTGCCGTGTGTGGATGTAGGTGTTATGTCAGGTAAGTGAGTGTTTTGTAAGGGTTTTGAGTGGGAGTTAGAGTGTGTGTGAGGGATTGGAGAATGTGCGTGTGTGAGTGAGCTTTTGTTTTGTGTTTGTGCGATCTCGGAGTTAGTATATATAAGTACGGGGGGTGTGCAGGGGGGCTTGCCCCCCTGCTTATGTGTGTGTGAGTTGTGTATGTGTGTTGTTTTTTTGTTTATGTTGTGATGTGGGTGTTGTGTTGTATGTTTAGTGTAGTGTGTGCGGTGTTTTCGGTTATGTGGTTTTGCGGTTTTTGTTTTTCGGTGTTTTGTGGATTCAGTTTTATAGTCTCGAGATACTGAAATTCGATATTTCAGCATTTCGAGGTTATAAAGTGAATCCATATATACATATAGATAATACTGAGACTGCAAACATGCATACATACATATAGATAAACTATGTAATTTGTAATGCATCTATTAAGAACTACTGGACTGTGTGTTGTTTGTGTAGTTTGTTGCATCTGGCATTCAGTTCAGACTTGACCATGGCACAACATTTTTAAGCATGTTCCAGCTCCACCATTTTTAGTTATACTGACTTCTGTTGATAACATTTTTCAGAACAGCATGCATAATTTAGACATATATGAGAAGGCTTGCACTCATCCTCATTAGCATTTAATGTCTGTAGGCCTTATAATGTAATTATGTAATTGTATATACCACTGGAAAATTGTGGGTCTGTGTGTGTTTTAAGCAGAAGATAGTATCCGCGGTGGTGGTGCTGCGGTAGTGTTGTCGCCTCACAGTAAGACGCTGTCCGGTTCGATTCTCAGCTAGAGCGTGTTCTGAATCGAGACATGCATGAATGGGCATACCTTCATTGAAGGTTGTGCATCAGGCCTGGCAAGCCAGTACGTAAAAATCAACTGCCAATCAATAGCGGACCGGAGTTCTGCTGTGGCGACCCCTAACCGGGAAAAGCCCAAAGACACAAACAAACAAACATCATTAATCATTTTATTTTTGTGTCCTACAGTGGCAACAGTTATATATCATAAATTTTTAGTCAGGTCCTTTGCTTACATTCCTCTAGACCCGTGGAGTTGGCTGCCTTCCCTGTTACAGGTGTACAATAGTGAAGCCCTCTTCTGAAGGACTTTAAATTACTATCTTTTTAAGATAGTGCATTTTATTCCTCACAGAAATTATGTTCTTTCACTACATAATTGTTTTGTTATATGTATTTTTTAACTGTGCTGCATTCATCATTTCAATTGTCACATTTCTCTGCTGTGTTGATTGTTGACTTTAACTGTGTTATGGTAATCCTTAGACAACTTAAAAAAAAAAATAAATAAACTTGTATATCATAAACATATGAATCTAAAATTGTATTAATTGATATAACACATCAAGTGATTGTGAAACAATTGAATGTAATATTTCAGCAAGATAAAAAATGGCATTAGATCACATACATTGCTCCCTTAGAAGATAAATGTTTCATCTCCCATTTGGCTAATAAACATAACAATTTTGCATTTTTAGACTAATTAAAAATTTCTACCATTGTACAAAGAAAAACAACATTCCCCATAAGAGAAGTACAATGCTATTTGTTGATTTACTATTAGATGCTAAATGAAAACAAGAGTCTGTGCCAGCTTACAAAGTGAATTATAGAATAAGTAAGAGCTCCCCCAACACACTTCACAGCTGGGTTCAATTATTTATATAATGGCATTGTTCCACTCTGCAAAGTCGGACAATTGCAAAAAAGGTATATCTGGCATGTGTGTCAAGTTTAATGTTTTTTTGATTCTGAGGAATTTTCTTCTTCAGATAAAGTAAAGTTAAAATATATACTTCACTAATAGATACATGTGGCTATGTTTTGTTTTTTTAAACAAAAGAAATGTTTAATCATGTTATTTTTGATCATTTTATGTCAGTGGTTTAAAGAATATATGTAAATGCCATAACATACTTAGGGAGCTGTACTTCCCATCTCTTTCCAACTCATTAAAAGGTTTTCCTTTCTTGAATGCTGACATGACTCTGATGTTATTACATTTAAGTAATGTAGTACAGGGGGCACTGCTTCCTTCAAAAATGTTGTAGTTTCTATCAGTTTTGGGACACTTCAAATTAGTTTTCACATCAATAAGGTCAGTATAGCTGAACTGCCTTGTCACTTATATCTAAGTGTCTTAAAAGACAGAAAATTCAAAGAGTTTGTGATACATATACCCGATGGGATAATCACAACTGACAGAGTACTAAAATGGGTATAGTTGTGAATATACATAAAGTTCATAATTAAGTGCTAGGCTAACTGCCCTTGTGGGCCACTTTAAGCCTAGCCAGTTTCCCTTTGTGAGAATCAAATTCTGTACTTTTTCTCTGTGAGATAACCACCTTAGCTGCTATGCCAAACTCCAGTGCTAAAAGAAGAAAACATTGAGTACTTTAATTAAACATTTTAAATATAGTTGTAAGTGTTTACATTAATTAGGGAACAGTCCATTAATACTAGCAGGGGACTTCTTTTTTCTCAAATATTTTTATTGAATTTTCTAAGGTGCATATAACACTTCATAATTTAAAATTAGAAACATACATTTTGATTTGATCAACAATACAAAATAGAAAAAAAATGAAAAAAAAAAAACTTCATAACAACAAAACAAGATAAAACAAAACTATTTACAAAGGTGTCTAGATGAACAAATACAAATTAGATCTTTGGGGTACAATTCTATTTCATAAAATATTACAGTCAGTTTGCTCCAGTATCTTCACAACTTTTAACCAAAAGTTGTAATATAAAGTGATTATTTCAGTTCTCATCTTGATAGTACCTATTTCCATTCAATAAACATTGAGTGTCATGTTCTTCAATTCATTAAATGTAGGTGAAGTCTCACTCTTCCAAATCATAGTGATTTATTTAGGTTCATAGGTTCATAGGTTCATACTAGGCTATTTGCCCTAGGGCATTTATAAGCCTAGCCAGAATGTTTGGCTTTCGCCACCCATTTTAAATTAATTTTGCTATGCCCTTTTTTTAGGTTAGTATACTGTGCCTCTGTCTAACAGTGACACAGAAGTGATACCCGGGGTAAACCTACGATCTCCCATCAACTCATCAAGATTCCTCTTGAAGAGAGTCAATGAGGGACTCTGCCTAACCTGGACTGGGATTTTATTCCAGAGTGAAGGGAGCCTCTGGGTTATGAATCTGTCCCTCCAGCATGTCCTATTTATTTCAGTGCTGAGGTTCAAGTCTCTCGAGCGTGTAGCTCGATGGGATTTGGATTTTCTGAGGTGCAGCATGTCCATTAATTCCGGGCTGGACATGGCTTTATACATCAGTCACAGATCGCCTCTGAACAGGCGGTATGCCACTGAGTAGAGCCGGAGTTTCTCTAACCGGGCAGCATATGGCATCTGTTTGAGCCCTTTGATCCTCATGGCGAGGTACTTTTGGGGTCTTTCCCAGTTGCTGCAGGTGTCTGGTAAGGTACATCCCAAAACGGGCATTGTACTCAATTATGGGCCTGATGAGGGATGAGTAAAGAGGCACAATGACCTCCCCTGATCTAGATGTGAATCCCTTCATGATTAGGTGGACTATATAAAATGTTTTTCTAACCACTTTGGCCACGTGGTTGTCAAATGAGAGATTGCTATCAGCTTGGGTCCCCAGGTCCCTAATTACTTCTTCTGTACTTAATGGATTACCACCTATGTGGTAATTTGTGGGCACTTTGTTTTTGCCAAAGGAGATGACTATACACTTTTTGGCATTTAGCTTGAGGCCATGGCTCTGGCACCAGTTGTCTGTTTCTATGAGGCCCTTTTGGAGGATGCTTCTGTTGGCTGGAGAGGCGATTATGGCGCCCAGTTTGCAGTCATCTGCGAACTTGGTCAGCCACAGTCCTTCCGTGTTGGCCTGTACCTCCGAGAAATATATACCAAACAAGAGAAGTCCCAGGACTGAGCCTTGTGGGATGCCACTTGTAAGTGGTTTGGAGTCTGACATGGCTCCAGCAATTCTAACCATGTGGGTTCTGTCCTTGAGGCAGTTTGCAACCCATCTAGTGACATAGGGGTTTATATTTAAGCTGGTGAGCTTATCTATAATACCCGAGTGGGGTATTGTATCGAAGGCTTTTGCGAGGTCCAGGTAGGCTGTGTGGACCACCTTCCCCTCGTCAATGGCCTTGGTGACTGTTTCAAAGAAATCAACCAGGTTTAAGAGGCAGGATCTGCCCTTAACAAAGCCGAACTGGGTAGGATCCAGTGTCTGTAGGTCCCCAATATCTTTATTTATGAGGTCCATGATGATCCTTTCCATAGCTTTGCAGACCAAGCTAGTCAGGCTTATGGGGCGATAGTTTCCAGGATCCGTTGAGGCACCACCTTTGTGGAGAGGGACCACAGTTGCTGTACGCCACTCTTTGGGTACATATCCTGTAGTAAGGCTGAGATTGAACAGTAGTTTTATGTTTGGGTTTAGCTCTTCTTGGAGTTCATGTAGGACGCAGCCCGGGACACCGTCTGGTCCCATTGATGCTGTGTTTTTTGCTTTGGAGAGGGCTGCTCTTACCTGAGCATCTGAGATGTCAGGGGAGCAGCACTCTGCTGAGATAGATATTTGCCCTTTTGGTGGGGAGGGGGGGGAGTTTGCACTGAACCTGTCAGCTAGGATGTTGGCAATGTCTGTGGGTTCGGTGTATTTTTTGTCATTTTGGACTAATTCTGAGCATATCTGGGAATTACCACCCAGGTTCCTAACATAACTAAAGAAAGCCTTGTGATTATCCTTAGTGTCCTGTGCAATTTTTCTCTCGAAGCTGGCCTTAGACAATTTTATGAGTGCCCATAGTTTTTTGCTAATAATAGATGAGTCCAGTAATGATAATGTAGGTATCCTACAGGATGGTGTTACTTACACCTATAGGAACTTTAATATATACAACTACACAAACTACATTTTAAATACTGGACACTTTGATCTACTATCTAAGGGGATTAAATTTATTCCCACCAAAAGATTCAACCTAGTGGACTGTATTTGTGAAATAAAAAGATATGTGAGAAAGCTTAACCTGGCTATTTTATTTAAAGACAAAAAAACAGTGGGTGATATTTCTCATGCAGAGCCGTTCATCCCAGTAGTCAAAAAGAAAAGTACATATATACCCCCTATGCACCCCACCGTTTCTATCTTTGATAAAGTAGTGACTAAACAGATTTATAAGTTGGATAGACAAATTGATGGACATCAGATCAGTTCTAATTTAACAAAAGAAGAGAGCAGGGTATTACAGGAATTAAGATGTGCTAGTAACATCAGAATCATGAAACCAGATGGGGGGGGCGCAGTCATCTATGACAGTTTTTTATACACTTGTAAGATACATGAATTACTACATAATTCTGGAAATGATTCTATGTTGTCCTTGAATGAGATCAACATAGGGTATAAAAAAATAGACACATGTATTGAAGAATACTTACTAGATAACAGGATCAATAATGACATCTACACTTATATTAAGGTTGAACATCCTGTATTAGCTTCTATAGTGGGTATTACTAAAATTCACAAGAATATAGATGAACCGCCCTTTAGACCCATTATATCAGGGAGTAGGTCTAAGACGTTTAATATAGGTAAGGTCATTGACACCTACTTGAAACAGATTTATGCCACTATTCCACATATAGCCAAGGACTCATGGGATTTTTTGAAACAGTATCCTATTTACCTATCTAGTTCAAATCTGATATTTGTGACTATTGATGTCATAGATTTATTTTCTTGTATACCTAAAGAAGATGGTCTATCAGCTTTTGCTACAAGTATAAGAAAACATACAGACATCCAATGGGACACCATCTGTCTTCTCACGGATATGATGTCCCTGGTTCTCGAACACAATTACATTATATTTGAGGGAGAATATTACAAGCAGACCAAAGGCGTAGCTATGGGAGCAGCTTGTGCTCCCATATACGCCAACTTGGTCATGCTTGAATGGGAAGAGAGGACTGTTTTAGACAGTCACTTTATGACATACATAAAATATTACGTCAGATACCTTGATGACATATATTTGATTTGGGATGGTGGAGAACAACAGCTAGCATTATTTTTACAATATATTAACAGTAGCAGCAATTTTTTAAAATTCACCTCCTCTAGCAGTCACGATGGTGTGGCTTATTTAGACACATTTGTGTCAAAAATAGGGGATGAGTTTAAATCCAAAATTTACAGAAAGGATACTTTTTCGAACAGTTATTTGGAATATTCTAGCTACCATCTGAAGAAACAATTCACGAATATATATAAGGGTCAGCTTATTAGAGCAGTTAGGATGACCTCACGGTATGAGGACATGTTAGAAGAGGTGAAATTTATAACGTCCTTATTTAAGGACAGAGGCTATGACGTTAGAGTTATGGAAAATGTAATTATGCTGTGAGGAAATGGGGTAACCAGTACAAGCCTTTGCTGGGTGAAAAACATAGGACAGCTATTGTTTCGACTGTGGATACATTGCATGATATGAAGTCTGAAACTTGCATTTTTGGTAAATCTTGCATTTTGGAATTTGGCATGTATTCAGGTAAAGTTATGAAGATTTTGATGAACAACTGGCATATAATATCTGCTGATCAAGATATAGCACCTATATTAGGTGAATGCCCAAGGTTTGTTTATAAGGTAGGGGCTAATATAAAATCTATTTTAGAGAAGGGTATCTTCATTAAGAAGACAGAGCATATGAAAACTGCAAAATGTGGGGCATGTAAACAATGTCACACTATATTTCAGGGAGATAGTGTGAAATTGGACAATTACAAACACACTAGAATTAAATTCTGTGGGGCAACTGTACAACTAAAATGGTGGTGTATATTGCCATCTGTAGAACATGTTCAGGATTCTATATAGGTAAGACTCAAAGGAGTTTAAACAAACGTATATATTCTCACCTTTATAGCATCAGAAGGAAGGATGAAAAAAATGCTTTGTATAAACATATTAAGCAATATGGTGATAAACATTATTTTAATTTTGGTATAGTGGACATTGTGCACACCAATAACAGAGGGGGTGACTTTAATAATTTATTATTATATAAAGAATTTTGGTGGAAAATATATACAGATGCTTCCACTATACCAGGTTTAAATGACACTCTATCTGTCAAACCATTATTGGTCTTAAAATGAACTATTTATAAGGTACATTGTTATATGTTTTCAAACATGTTTTGATTTGATCCAAATGTTGTTGTTAACATTTCTTCAGTTTTTTAACTTGTTCATTTTATCAATACATATTACATGTAACATTGTTTTTAGAAACAATATGAATATCATTTAATATTTTATGAATAGAGAACAATGGTCATAGGATGTGTGTATAGCTTTAAAATTTCAAACTGAATTTTGGCACCAAAAATGTTATTTAAGCAACTGTGATGCAAGCTAAGGTGTTCTGAGAAAGCTTGTTTTATTCAAGTGAAAGCGCTTAACCATTCTTTGTTTGTTGGCATTACAATAAACTTTTATTTACTTCTACTTGGTTTCATTGAAGGTGTTGTGGACTGTTATGAGCATTGAATAGGGGCGAATTCCCAAGACACAGAGACGGAATTTTGCACACAGTGCATTTGCTGCTTTTTCTTTCCTAATACTGATCAGTGATGCCTTCCCTTTTTGGGATTTTGTTCTATCATTTAGTAGCTTCCTCCTTCTATTGTATAGTTTGTTTATGGCTGGGGTCCACCAGACAGGACGTCTGCCTTTGAAGGATTGGGTCTTGGTTTTATATGGGATCGCATGATCCATGCATTCCTGAAGGTGTTCATAGAATGCGTTTATAAAGGATTCTGCGGTCTGGGCCGTATTTTCCACAGGCCCGGGGGCTTTGAAGGATTCCACCTCAGTTTTGAGGAGAGTGAAATTTGCTTTAGAGAAGTTTTTCACTGTGGTTTTCTGGGCAGGGGGTGGTGTCGGGATGTGAATATCCAGTGAGATTAGTTTATGGTCTGATCTTACCAGTGAGGGATACACTTCTGGTCTGGAGCATAGAGTCCCCATGTTGATGATGATCAGGTCCAGTATGTTTTCCCCTCTTCTGGGAGTGGTAACAAGTTGTTCCATAGCATTTGAGTTTATAAATTCTAGGAACCTTTGGGATAGGGTGTTGGAGCTAGAGTAATGCTCCCAGTCTATGTTTGGGTAGTTGAAGTCGCCCAATATAATGATGTTTGGAGAGACCTTCATATTTTCCAGTGTTCTCAGGAAGGCCAAGTGGGGTTCCTGGGTTAGTGAGGGTGGTCTGTAGCAGGCTATAAACTGGAAGGCAGTTTTACCCACTGTTAGTTGCACATGGATAGTCTCTGATGCTTCATGCTGTGCCACCAACCTGGAGGTGTGGGTATCTTTGACGAATATTGATACTCCCCCTCCTTTTGTGGGTCGGTCCAAGTTTTGGGGCCGAAAAGCATGGTATGAGGTATAACCTGGTAGTGCTGGGGTGCTCTTGGGAGCCTTGAACCAGGTTTCTGTTACTGCACAGATATCGATGTTCTCCATGCTAAGGAGAGTTTCGAGTGCATGCATCTTGAGGTTTAGACTTCTGGCGTTGAGTAGCATTACTCTTAGTTTCTTATCCCTTGTGATACCTATGGAGGTGGATTTGTCTTTTGAGCCTTGCCTAAAAAAGGCACTATGGGGGTAGCAAGAGCCTTTGCCAATATCCAAAGCCCAGGGTGACAGGTGCAAGCCGTCCCTAGCGAAGCATCGTGGCTTGTCGAGCATGTCATCCCAGGCTGACAGGCATTGGATCCCCTTTGAATGACACCAATACTTAAGCCAGTTGTTGAAATTGATCATCTTGTCTTCATATTGTGGCATCATTCTTGGTGAGGGTAAGATGCTACTCAAGGTCAGGGTCATACCGGCCTGGGCCACATGCTCAGAGAGCTCCTCTATGTCTCTTTTCATGTAGTCCAGGGAGGTATGTCTCAGGTCATTCACACCAGCATGGACAATGACTGAGTCATATTTGTACTTGCCTTGGATTGACCTGAGTGCTTGTGTTATGTGGCGAATCCTAGCGCCCGACAGGCAGCTCACCATGACCTTCTCCTTGTTCAGCCTGGTGAGCGGGACGTCAGTGTGCCTGATGACAGAGTCACCTATTACAAGTGTATCAGGTGTGTTGTTTAGCCTTAAGGGTTGTGACTGTTCGGCACACTGGCTTTGTGAGCTATGTGTTGCACGTGTTTTGTTTTGGGGTAGCGGTTGCTTGGGTGTCTGCAGTCAATGGCTAGTAATATCATAATACTGAACATTTAGATCTGGACACACTCTTAGGTATAGGGGCATTAAACATAATCAGTGATTTCATCAGCTGAAACTTGTCATTAAAAATAGTTTGTAAAAAATAATTTAAATTTTCCCAAACTGCTCTAAGCAGTTTACAGTTATGTGTTGCCAGTTTGCTTTCAGTTTTAGGTTACACCTCCAACAGCCTATGTCCTGCTTAAACATTAATTCTAATTTATGAGGGGTAATATAAACTCTTTGAATAAATTTCCAAGAAAATAACTTCCATTGTAATGAAAGTAAAGTTCACTTTGAAGTATCTAGTATTATTTTTTTATCATTTTCATTAGGAGGTTTATTATTAATCAATCTATAGTAGTCCCAAAAGCTTTCTTTACAATATAATTTCATATTTTATTTTGTGGACAGATAACCTTTTCCTTGAACTGTTTGATTACCTAAAATAATCATAAATTCTATAAGCATGGGAATAATTTGTCTAGTTAATGAATGCATTGACTTCATTTAATTTATAATATAATGTCTTAGATTTTGTACTACTAACTACAGTTCATTATTTATATTATATTTATTCATGACTTGTTTCATATGAAGAACTTTTCCAGAATACACCAGATGAAATATAGTAATGTAATGTAATGTAATGTACAGTTATCCCCTTTGGGAAAAAACATGTACCCATGAATTACCACATAGGTAGCAGTACACTAAACACCGAAAGAGACTTAGGGACACAGGTGGACAGTGGTCTCACCTTCGATAACCACATCACCACAAGTCAGGAAATCCTACTATGTGGCACACCTCATCACTAAGGGCTTTTCATCCAGAAAAAAGGAGGTCATTGTCCCACTGTACTCATCCCTCATTAGACCCATTATAGAGTACAACGCCCCATTTGGTATGTACCTCACAAGACATCTGCAGCAGCTGGAAAGGCCACATAAATACCTCACTAAAAGAATCACTGGCCTAAAGCAGATGCCCTATCCTGACCATCTAAAAAAACTCCAGCTATACTCTGTGGCATATCGTCTACTCAGAGGCAATCTCTGCTTAACATACAAGGCCATGTCAAACCATGAGCTGTTGGACATGCGCCACTTAAAGAAATCACAATCCCTCAGAGTCACACACTCTAGGGATCTAAACCTTGTCATCACAATGAAGAAAACATGCTGGAGGTATATGTTCTTGACCCAGAGACTCCCCATACTCTGGAACAGACTGCCCATACATGTCAAGCAGACTGTCTCCTTGGCCCTCTTCAAAAGGAACCTTGACGATTGGATGGGAGATAGGAAATTCACCCTAGGGATCATATCAGTCGCCCTGCAAGACAGGGGTACAGGGAAGTAAATATTATGGGAAGAAATATCTAGGGAATTGTTATGGCTAGACTTGTATAGGCCCTAGGGCTGATAGCCTAGTACCAACCTATGAACCTATGATGCCAATATGTTAACTTTTTATCTCTAATAGTCATTTTAATAACATCAAAAGTGTCAATATTATTCTGTGTATGTGCAATGAGGTATAATAAAAATGACTAAGCCTTAATATCTGGATTTTTAATCAAATAGTTTTTAAATGTAATTAATGTATTAGCTATAAATTTGGAACATATGTGTTTATTCGTATTCTCAAAGATATATTCTGTTACCAACCAGTGAAAATTATTAGGCAGAATTTTTGTATATTGCAACAACAATGAATGATTTGATTTTAATCAAATATGTTCTTGTATTTCCACAAAAACAGTCACCAGCCCACACAGGTTCCTGAGTTCTGAATAAATCCAAAAGCAAGTAATGATAAAAACACAGAAGAACTCAGGTACGACCAAGGTTTCCAGTTTCAATTGAAGTTTTAATGTTAAAACATGATAAAAACACAGAAGAACTCGGGTACGACCAAGGTTTCCAGTTTCAATTGAAGTTTTAACGTTAAAACATGTTTACATGTTTTAACATTAAAACTTCAATTGAAACTGGAAACCTTGGTCGTACAGAGTTCTTCTGTGTTTTTATCATGCTCTTGTATTTGTTTCCACCTAGCAGAAAATGATGAATTTAGCCCTAATGTTAATGCCTTAATAGTAAATGATAAAACATACATTTCAGTGTCTGGAAGACTAATTCCAAGAGCTTCCTAATCCTTTAAATGTTGATTTAATGCAATTCAGGGCTTGTTAGGATACCATAAAATGTTTAACATTAATTTATTGAATTCATGTATGTAATGCTTGGGGGGAGATAGCTTATATGAAGTATAATAACTTTGGGAAAATAATCATTTTAATTAGGAAAATTCTGTGTTCCATAGTAAAAAAGAATTCCATTTAATTTTGTTTAAGATATTAGTAAAGTTAATTGTTAGAATTTCACTCACCTCACTTGTTAATGTGACCCCTATATATTTAATTTTGTTATCTAGCACTATATATTTAGAAATATTTTTGTTTATGTATTTCTTGTTACAGTTTATAAGAAGTATCTTAGTTTTATTTTTGTTAAATTTGAGGCCAAAAATTCTTTGAAAGATAATTATTTTGTCAAATAGTGCTTGTGATGAATTACTTTTTTAGAAAATCTTAAAAAGAAACTAACAAAAACAAATTGAGGTGGTAGAGGTAAATTTAGATTCTTTCCACAACAAGTCCCAGGACAGTATCTACAAAAATGTTTACTCCTCCATTACCTCAGACCAAAAGCATGGGTCACTTATTAACCCTTGTTTTAATTGTGGCCAGAGTGGACACTGACTGAAACGAGTGCCACTTTCTTTAACCAACAAACCTATCTTTTCAGCCTACCAGTCAGCCTGATGTTCAAGACCCACATCAAACAGAGTGGCAGCCTTCTACTTGGAGCACTGCTTGGCAGCAAGATCAATAAGACAGCCATGAGCAGGAGACACACCTATATCCTTTAGAACCAACGGACCAGGAGGGTCCCTTTGTTAACACTGCTGTGTGAAGTTTTGTTCTTCCTTTTCATACTAACACAGAAGCAACTCAATTTACAATCTTCTTTTTCTTTCAGCTGTTCCAGTTAGGGGTCGCCACAGTGGATCATCTGTTTCCATTTCTTCCTGTCCTCTGCATCTTTCTCTATCACACCAACCACCTGCATGTCTTCTCTCACCACATCCATAAACCTTCACTTAGGCCTTCCTCTTTTCCTCTTACCTGGCAGCTTAAGCCTTAGCATCCTTTTCCCAATATACCAAGCATCCCTCCTCAGCACATGTCCAAACCAAAGTAATCTCGCCTCTCTGGCTTTATCTCCAAACCATCCAACCTGGGCTGACCCTCTAAAATACTTATTCCTAATCCTGTCCACCCTCGTCACACCCAGTGCAAATCTTAACATCTTTAACTCTGCCACATCCAGCTCTGACTCCTGCCTTTTTGTCAGTGCCACTGTCTCCAACCCATATAACATAGCTGGTCTCACTACCCTCTTGTAGACCTTCCTTTTCACTCTTACTGGTACTTGTCTGTCACAAATAACTCCTGACACTCTTCTCCACCTACTCCATCCTGCCTGTACTCTCTTCTTCACCTCTCTTCCACACTCGCCATTACTCTGAACTGTTGATCCCAAGTATTTAAACTCATCCACCTTCACCACCTCTACTCCTTGCATCCTCACCATTCCTCTATTCTCCCTCTCATTCACACACATATATTCTGTCTTAGTCCTGCTGACCTTCATTCCTCTCCTCTCTAGAGCATATCTCCACCTCTCCAGGGTCTCCTCAACCTGCTGCCTACTCTCACTACAGATCACAATGTCATCTGCAAACATCATAGTCCACGGGGACTCCTGTCTGATCTCGTCTGTCAACCTGTCCATCACCATTGCAAATAAGAAAGGGCTCAGAGCTGATCCTTGATGTAATCCCACCTCCACCTTAAACACATCTGTCATTCTCAACGCAGACCTCACTGCGGTCACACTACCCTCGTACATATCCTGTACCACTCTTACATATTTCTCTGCCACTCCCGACTTCCTCATACAGTATGGCAACTCTTCTCTGGGCACCCTGTCATATGCTTTCTCTAAGTCCACAAAGACACAATGCAACTCCTTCTGCCCTTCTCTGTACTTCTCCATCAACATTCTCAGAGCAAACACCGCATCTGTAGTGCTCTTTCCTGGAATGAAACCATACTGCTGATCACTAATCATCGCCTCCCTTCTTAATCTAGCTTCCACTACTCTTTCCCATAACTTAATGCTGTGACTGATCAGTTTTATCTCTCTGTAGTTACTACAGCTCTGCACATCACCCTTATTCTTAAAAATTGGTACCAAAACACTTTTTCTCCACTCCTCAGGCATCCTCTCACTTTCCAAAATTTCATTAAACACTCTGGTTAAAAAATCCACTGCCATTTCTCCTAAACACCTCCATGCTCCCACAGGTATGTCATCTGGACCAACAGCCTTTCCATTCTTCATCCTCTTCATAGCTATCCTTACTTCCACCTTGCTAATCCATTGCATTTCCTGATTGACTATCCCCACATCATCCAACCTTCTCTGTCTCTCATTCTCTTCATTCATCAGCCCCTCAAAGTAATCTTTGCATCTGCTCAACATACTCTCCTCACTTGTGAGTATGTTTCCCTCATTATCCTTTATCACCTTTGCCTGCTGCACATCTTTCCTAGTTCGGTCCTTCTGTCTAGCCAATTGGCACAGGTCCTTTTCTCCCTCCTTAGTGTCCAACCTTTCATATAACACTTCATACGCCTTATCCTTAGCCTTCACCACTTCTCTCTTTGCCATGCACCTCATCTCCTTATATTCCTGTCTACTTTCTTCATCTCTCTGACAATTCCACTTCTTCTTTGCCAACCTCTTTCTCTGTATACTCTCCTGTACTTCCTCATTCCACCACCAGGTCTCCTTGTCCTCTTTCCTCTGTCCAGATGTCACACCAAGCACCTTTCTAGATGTTTCCCTTACTAGCTCTGCTGTAGTTACCCAGCCATTCGGTAACTCTTCACTCCCACCCAGTGCCTGTCTTAACTCTTCCCTGAACTCCACCTCACAATCAATTTATGATAAAGTCATCAAGTGCAAAAGCCTTCCCGGTCTCCACAAAATCTGTTCAGGGTGTGGGGATCTCTAGGATTCCTTTGGATTATGCAGGGACAAGATCTGCCGCAGTCTGAATAGGGCCATTACAAGAGCAGAATGTCTTTAATGCAGGAAATGTTTCCCCTCTGAATCTTTTAAGTAGATATGAGTTATATAAATTATGTTGTAGTCTGTTTTGCACTCTGGGTGGAGTTTTTTTTTTAGATATCCTGAATTAACCTTCCCCCCAGGTCTGTATTCAGCTGATATTTGTGCAGACAAATACACACTCTTTGCAGTACTTAGATTAGAACTGACCTCAAGTATAGCTGATTTGGAGGAACTTGGAACTGTTCTGCAGCTGTGGACTACCCAGGGCAATAAGGGAGGACTCATAAAGATGCAGAACCACCCAAAGTTATTTTAAAGCCTTATGGGTCTCTACCAATGGTAGGCCAGAACCCTTTATCAACAGAGGCAAAGAACAGAGTTAAATCTGTCATGTCACATCTAGGAGCCCATGTTACATGCCTATTTTGCCAATTGAAAACAGACAAGAACACTTATAGGTTTGTACAAGACTTAAGAGCAGTTAGTGCAGTAGTAGTGTCAACTTTTCCTGTTGTACCTAACTCAGCTAATATACTAAACTCTATGTCACTGACCTTTTCAGTGAAAAATATTTTCTCTGCTTCCTTTTCTATCTCCATTCACCCAGATAGTCAGGATTTGTTTTCCTTTACTTACAAAGAACTACAATATACATGGACAATGTTACCTCAAGGATATGTAGAATCACCTACCGTTTTCTCTAGAGAAATGAAGAAGCAACTAAATAAAATGAAGTTTCCCTATGGCTCTACCTTAGGACACTATGTGGATGACATGCTTTTAACTTCAGATTCTTACTATATCTGCGGACAAGATACTATTTTCCTTTCGACTGCGTTGGCAGAACTAGGATTCAAAGTTAATAAGCCAAAATTCCAGTTGTTGAAGCCATGAGTCCAATATTTAGAAAGTCTTATTTCAGAAGGTTCCCAGCAAAGTTTACCCTCATGCATTACTGCTATTCAAGATGCACCAAACCCCACAACATTAGCACAGTCGCAGGCTTTCGAGGAATGACAATGAAACTCTTATCAGAATTATTGTAGAAAGACAACTCTGAGCTCTCACCCTGGCAGGAGCATCATGAACAGGCTTTACTCCATCTAAAAACATTATTTTCAAACGCTCCTGCTCTTGGATTTCCTTTTTGCTCAAGGCGAGTTTTTCTGTTTTTATGTATAAGAAATAAAGTAGCCTTAGGATTATTAGTCTGATGTAGAAATTATGGTTATAAATCTGTTGCTTATTTCAGTACCGATCTTGATTCTGTAGCTGCAGCCCACCCCACTGCCTTATGGTGGTGGCATTGATGGTGTGTATAAAATAAATGGTGGCTGCTCTAACTCTTGGGCATGAGAATTTGGGGGCAGGTCTGCATTCTATAGAAGCATTGTTACCAAAAACTAAAACACAATAACTGTCTGCTTCAAGACTGTCAAAATATCAATTGTCTTTGCTTAACAGCCCTTTTTTGAAGGTCACTAGATGTCCACCTCTTAACCCTGCTTCTTTACTTCCTACAACATATGAAGGTGAGCCCCATGGTTGTGTCTTTGTTTTTAACCATGTGCTTCCTCCTAGATCAGTTTTAAAGGAAGTCCCATTACTGAATTCTCTGTTGCTTTTATTTGTCAATGGATCCTGTGTTCAAGAGAAGATGGATAGTTAGTAGCAGTATTTTCCATAAGTATAGCAAATCAAATACTATTGACTGGCCAATTAAACAGAAATGTAAGTCCATAGATAGCTGAACTTGTAGCAATTACTGAAGCATGCAAATTAGCAATCTTTACAGATTCACTTTATGCCTGTGGGGTACTTCATGATTTTGGGAAATTTTGGAGAGAAAGAGAGTCTATGACATCAACTTATTAAAAATTCTGTTTTTTAATACACTGTTAAATACGCTTCTCTTACCTATGGCCTCTTACCTGTGGGCAAATGTGCCTCTCATAAGACTGCTGATTCTTACTTTTCAAAAGGCAATACTTTTCCTGACATGGCAGCCAGACAAGCTGCATTGTCTTATTCTGTTTAGGCTTCATTTTTGCAGCAACTACAAGAAACTAATGCACGTTTCTTTACAGGAACTATTGTCTTTCCAAAACAAAGCAAAAAACAAAGGAATGATGGGTAGGTGATAGCTGTAGTCTCTCCCTGACTCAATATGGTACCATCCAGAGGGAAGGCTAGTAGCCCTCATATTCTTTTCTAGTTGATTTGGTTCAGGCTTATTATTTGCCCTCCATTTGAGAAAAAATGCATTAATAAGAAAAACTTTGCTGGGAACCTTCTGACTGGTGTACCTCCAAAGTCACTCAGCATTTGTAAATGCATGTATAATATGTGTAGGGTATAATGTGTCACAAAGTGTTCCTTTCCCTATGTAGTCTTTGAACAAGGTGTAGGGACCTTCCTGTTGTGTGCAGTGTGATTTTATTGAATTTTCACAATGTCAATAATTTAAACATGTTTTAGTAATTACTGAATTTTTTTTTTTTTTTAGATGTGTTGAAGATTATCCCTGTGCTTGGTATGATGCAACTATGGTCACCAAGAAATTGCTGCAAGAAATCATACCCAGATTTGGTGTACCTTATCATATTCAGTCAGACAGATCACTCATTTTACAGGTGAGGTAGTACAAGAATGGGGTAAATGGTTCATCTCCCAGGCCCCCACTTGTAAATGGTTCATCTCCCAGGCTCCCACTTGTAAATGGTTCATCTCCCAGGCCCCCACTTGTAAATGGTTCATCTCTCAAGCCCCTGCTTACACTTATCAAGGGTACAAAAACATGTCAAAGATTTAGGATGCACGGCTAGGATTAAAAAAGCCTTTGTGGTCATTAGCCTAGTAAACACCAATGAACCTATGAAGGTGACCATGCAATGCTAATTGCCCACACAGACCCCAAGCTTCAGGAATTGTTGAGAGAATGAACTGGACTTTCAAAACTGTGTGAGGGGACTGGTCTTAAATAGCCAGAGGCATTGTGAATTCACAGTGCAGTTAGTACTTCAAGAAATATCGCCTTATGAAATTCTTATGGGAAGACTCATGAGAATGCCAGCTACACCACAGCCCAGTAATTTGGAGTTAAAAGATGTTAATGAATATATTTTTCTTTATTGCAAGTCTCTTGCTTCTGTTTTACAATGCATTCATTTGCAGGTTATTTCAGCTCAACAGCAGCCTGATCCCACCTCCTGCCATAATGTCTAACCAGGAGCTTTTGTGTTCATTAGATCCTTTTCCAGATGATACACTCTCTAGCCAAGATGGAAAGGGCACTTCCTGGTTCTCCTTACAACCACTATTGTTATTTGATGTGAAGGATCGTCTACTTGGATTCATGTTTTGCATGTCATGAAGGCCCTCACTAGTGATAGATATCAACAATTGTATCCCATACCAGATAAAAAAACAAGGGAGACCAGTATGGCCAGAAGTAAAACCTAATGATCCAGCAACATCCTCTATAACAGATGATTAATGGTAATCAATCCAATTTTTTGGTAATGAGTCAGGCAACCAAGTACTGCTCGTAGGACTTTAATCAGCTCAACAGCCAGTGTGGAATTTGTTTGGACATCTATAATGTAAGAACTATCAAAATAGAGTTTACCACCCTTTTTGCAAATTTTTGAGAACCATCTCTAGCCCTGTCCTCCTCAATATTTATATGGATTAATTGTTGGAACTGGGATATTGGTATTCATCAGCCTTCTGCTACATTTTCTTCTTTCATCAGAAGCCATTACAACTATAAGTACTAAACAATTCTTTATCAGAGATAAGCATTTGGTTAAAAATCAGACATAAATATTTTGTCAAAAATGAACAGAAAAGACCAGACTGTCATCCTAAGTTTAATATGTTTTCTGCTGCATTGTATACTTATACCAAGACAATGAATGTCAGTAACTGTTGGGAGTGTGCACATATACCAATTGCACATGATGGGGTTATCCCATTGTTTTCAGAACCAGCATCAGAGAATTTAATATGAGCAGCATTTGGAACAGTCTTTCTGACCAAAGACAAAACAGGCAGACATAATTCTTATAATAATTTTACCCTCTTCAGAATTGTTCCACAACAATTATCAATGACCGTGAAGGGACAAACTTATTACATTAAAAATGGATACTTCCTGTTGGGTGGAGCAACTATGTTACCCAGGGAATATATAATTGGGTTTGAGGATATGGTATGGCTATGTTGCAATGAGTTTTACTATATATGTGGAGATCAAGCTAAGCTTTGGTTGCCAATAGACTGTTCGGGATGTTACTACATTAGTTGTATTATTCCAGCTGTTCGACAAACACAGACTTTACCCAGAGGGACAATTTGCAATGTTCGCCAAAAGAAGGTGACAAAGGACATTAAAAACCCAGTGAGGAAGATGGATGCTTCCTGGGTTTATCATCATAACACAGAAAAGACTGCATTCAAAGGATTGTCACACATGGACTTGGGTGATTTAGTTATTTCAGGAGTGGATATTTTTATGGCCTATGGAACAGTAAATTCAATTTGGGAAGTGAGAAACTGTCTAAATAATTAAAAATAACAATGTAACTTTTGATTCAGTTAATCAGATCACAATTGAAATGACTGCCATGGAAAATGTAGTGATGCAGAACCACATGACACCTGACTTTATTCTTGCTTCTAAGGGGGGTACATGCATTCTTATCATACCTCTCAACATGTTAGAGCAAGAAATCTGGACAAAGCCACAAATAATGGGGGAACAAAGGCCTAAAAATAGTGACACTTTTTAAGTGTTGCTCTTGCAAACTTAGAAAGTTGATAGAATAACAGGTTTTTTGCATTAGCATGAATTTTCGTAAGGATATAAAGTCTGAAACGTAAATGTCTGTCATTATTTTTGACTTCAGTCCTCTATTTATTGATTGATTTACTTATTTATTTATTTATTTATTTATTATTTTATTTGTCATTTGTTAACCAGATTAGTCCAACTGGGCCAAAGGCCCATTTTCAGTGGACACCTAAGGAGAAAAGCTCCAAAATGTGTACAAATAATTACATAAAGACAAGAGTGTACAGATTTTTAAAAAAATCACTTAAATTCAATAGTCTACATAGATTCAATAGCTTACATATTGACAGTTAACATGAATTCAAGACACTACAGAGACAAAAAAATTAACAGTGACTTAAAGAGTATATACAAGATAAAAAAAATGGTAGGTGTGTGGAACATACCTAAACTTGAGTAAAGTTCATGAGATTGAAAACTTATGTAGGTCTAAGTCACATCGTTACAATTCCATGTTGGCATTACATGTATTGCTGAAAGCTATCTAGATAGGCACCATACCATAGATGAGTTAGTATTACAAAAGAAAAAAGAAAAAAAGAGAATATATACAACGAAACAGCAGAAAGCTTTTCAATGGCCTTGTCACAAAATGATTCCATTGATAATCCTAGGAGGATGCAATTTTAAGGTAAAGAGAGGTGGACTGGGGGGTTATGCAGGGTCCTGGCATCGACAAGAACTACAGTTAACAAGGCAATTTTTCAGGTCTTTTTTCAAACTGTTGGAGTTTTTAATATTTCAGATGTTTATTCCAGGTTTGGGACACTGCTTTTGTAGAGTAGTTTGCAGATGTTTTTATTAGGTTTGTAAGTGCCAAGGAGAAATTTATCAGCGCTACGGAGAGTACCCTTAGGAGGATACAGGAAAACTAGAGCAGAGAGGAATGGACAGGCAGCGGGTTTATTTAGTAAGGAGTGAGTGATGTGTAGCTGGGTTAGGAACAGTTGTTGTGGCAATTCAAGCCTTTAAAGCTGTTTTAGAGCAAGGCAGTGATGGGTTCTGTGCGGTAGGTTGCAGGCAATCTAGCTGTTTTGTTGTATGCTTGTTCAAGTCTGGTTATTAAGGTTGCTTGTAAATGTATAAATATTGGAGAGGCATACAGACAGCAGGAAGGAGGAATGCCTGTGCCAGAGATGCTTTGGAATTAGAAGTCGAGAATTTTTTGTTTCTACAGAGTGTTTCTGTTTCTATAGAGTCATTCCAAGGGGATCCAGTACCTGACAGCCTGGGAAGACATAACTGACAGACCATGATGCTTTGCCAGAGATGGCCTTCATCTGTCTTTCGTGGGCTTCAGGCTTCTGGCAAAGGCTCTTGCCTCCCTCGTAGTGCCTTTTTAGGCAAAGTCATGATCACAAAATTACCAACATGAAAATTTCTTCTAAATGAAATTTAAAGGTCATGCCACTAAACACTAGGAGTCTTAGCATGAAACTGCACTCATTACAAGCATTCCTCACCCCGGAGGATGCAGACATTTGTGCAGTCACTCAAACCTAATTCAAAGCTGTGGAGAGCAGCCCAGCCTTACCAGGTTACTCATCCTACCATACTTTCAGACCCCAGATGGAAGGCTACAAAGCCAAAGGAGGTGGAGTTTCAATATTTATCAAAGACATACACACCTCCAGGCTCTTCAAACAGTATGACACACAGGAGACACTCCAAGTGCAGTTAACTGTTGATAAAACACCTATGCAAATCATAGCTAGCTAAAGACCACCAACCATGAATCAGGACGCCCACTCCACCTATCTACATTTACTTGAATCCATCACGATTTAACCCTCTGATCC
Source organism: Protopterus annectens (assembly GCF_019279795.1). Classification (NCBI taxonomy): domain Eukaryota; kingdom Metazoa; phylum Chordata; order Ceratodontiformes; family Protopteridae; genus Protopterus; species Protopterus annectens. The sequence goes on from NC_056751.1 coordinate 266,547,992, forward strand.
TATGGGAAATTAACTACCAAATCATAGCGTGGAAGACCTATTCTAGTCTAAACATGAACGCCTAAAGATTCCTCAACTTCGTCTGTGCCAGTGCATTGGATCAGCTGGTCAACATTCCCCATGAGAGGTGAAAATATCCTGTACCTGGTACTAAAAAACATGAGTAGTCACTGTAGCACCCTTACAGTGTCATCCTCCTTGGTAAGATATGACCATAAGCCCCCCCCCCGTCAGTGTCAAACAAAAAAACTTTTCCAAAGTTGACTACAATCTCCTGACAGCAGGTATAAGCACAGCCACCATCCCTTCAGTTGGAACAAGCACTAATGTCCAAACCTACACTAAAAAAACTATATGAGCACCTACATAGCTGTAAGGCCTCAGCAGTACCTGACAGGACCAAATCATCTTTCTCAAGGAAGAGTAAACCTGTCTGGTGGACATTAGCAGTACATTGTCTGAACAAGAAAATAAGATCACTAGTGAAATCCTCAAATCCTCTAAGGCTAACTTCGAGTCCAAATTGGCCACATCCACTAAAGACAATCACAAGGCCTTCCTCACATACATCTGCAATCTCAAAGGTAACACCCAAATCTGCTCTGAATTGGTAGTCAAGAGCATCACATATACAAAAGCCATAGATATCGCCAACTTGCTGGCAGATAGGTTCATTGAAAACTTCACCCCTGTCCCCCACATCAGTAAACCAGGACAACCCCAGCACCTGCCCCCTCCCCTCATCACCAGGGAGCAGGTCTTTAATGCCCTTTCAAAGGCAAAAAATACAGTCTCCTTGGGACCTGACAACATCCCTAGCTATGCCCTACATAGACTCAGGCATGAGCTCTCAGCTTCATTAGGCTTCATTAGGCACCATATTCAACCAAAGCCTGAGCACAGGCTTTGTCCCAACTGAATGGAGGGCAGCCACTGTCATCCCTCTACACAAAGGTGGAGTGTTCATTGACCCAGCCTAACTAGACTGATTTGCAAGGCAATGAAATGCATTATCATGGACCTTATAAACAAGGACATTGGCAAGCTCCAAATGCTTGACCGCACACAGTCTGGTTTTGTCAAAGGGAGATCATGGCTGTTAAACTTGGTCAACTTATTTGAAACAATCACCAAAGCCATGGATGAGGGGAGGATGTGCACACCACCTAACCAAAGCCTTCCACACTATTCCCCACTCAGGCATAATAGATAAATTCTCCCAGCTAGGCATCAGCTCGTACGTTACCAGATGGGTAGCTAACTGGCTCACTGATAGAACCCACTCAGTCAAAATAGGGGCAGCCACCTCTAGTAGTTGACCCATAATAAGTAGTGTACCCCAAGGATCAGTCTTGGGGCCTCTACTGCTTGGGATATATGTTTTTGAGGTGCAAGTCAAAACCAGTGGTCTGTGGCTGACCAAGTTTGCAGATGGCTACAAGCTGGGCACTGTCTTAAATTCTCCTAGTGATGTGAACATCCTCCAAGAGGGCCTTACGCAAACTAATGACTGGTGCCAAAAGCATGGCCTCAAACTGAATGCAAAGAAATGAATCATTATCCCCTTTTAGGAAAATGGTGTCCCCACTAATTATTGAGTCTATATTAGATGAATGAACAATCAAAATGTGGAGTACAACATGCTCGACACACTTTGATCGATCGTTCATCTACTCGAACGCTGAAAATGTCAAAAACCGGAGTTCCAAAAAGTTTTAGTTGGCCATGGTAGTGAGTGTAGCTTGTGACATAAAGACGCTACACTGTCTTGGATGGCTAGGTAAGTGAATGCTGTACTTGTGTGTGTATGTTGTAATTACCAGGAAATTGCTTTTTCCCCAATTTAGAGTGATGTCAGAGTTGGTATATATAGTTAGGGGAGTGTGGGGAGCAAAGCCCCACTTTCTTTTAAAAGCAGAAGAATGTGTTTCGGTTTTAAAGTTGTTGAATGATGTGAGCATGTAGGGGTTTATATGTATTAGTTGTATGTGTGTGTGTGTTGCATGTTAGTATAGGGAAGGTGTGGGACAAACAAAACTTTTCGAAACTCCAGTTTTCGGCATTTTCAGTGTTCGATTAGATGAACGTTCCATCAAAGTGTCTCGGGCATGTTGTACTCGATATTTTGATCATTCATTCATCTAATATAGACCCTAATTATCACATTAATAATGTACCAAGCATGCAGTCAGTCATAAAGGACTTGGGCACCCAGGTTAATAGCAACCTGCGATTTGACCATCACTTTGCTTCTGTTGTACGGAAGACATTCTATATGGCCCACCTCATAAGTAAGTGTATTTCATCCAGGAACAAGGAGGTCATAACATCCCTGTACTCTTCCCTTATCAGACCCATTATCAAGTACAATGCCCCCTTCATCATGTACCTTGCCAAGCACATGCAGCAGCTGGAGAGACCATAGAGGTTCCTGACCAGGAAAATCCAGGGTCTCAAACACCAATCCTATACAGATAGGCTAAAGGTCCTGCTCCTCTACTCAGTCTCATACAGACTACTCAGAGGTGACCTGTGTCTGGCATGCAAGACCATCTCAGACCCAGCCTTAATGGAGTTGCTGCATATCCATAAGTCAAACTCCAGTCATGCAACACACATGCAATGCCTCAACCTGGTCTGTGACATTAATAGAACTTGTTGGTGGGATAGATTTGTGTCTCAAAGACTCCCCCATTTGTGGAATAGACTTCCTCGCCATGTCAAGCAGAGTACCTCACTAGTCCTCTTTAAGAGGAAACCGGATGACTGAATGGGAAACAAAAAATACACCCCTGGGATCCCACCTGTGTCCCTGCTGGACAGGGGAAACCAGTGCTGACTTTGTGGGAACATGGTTGAAATATTGGCTAGGCTTATAAGGTCCTCTGGGCCAATAGCCTAGCATCATCTTATGAACCTATGAACCTAGAAGTTCCAATTTTTGATGTGTCTTTTTAATACATTGTTGCATGTGGAGGTCAAATTTTAATTGATCATCAACTATGATGCCAAGGAGCTTAGAATGTGATTCAGCGTTAGTAATAGTGGTATCAAGAGATGTGATGGTAAAGGTGGTTTTGTGAAGAGAGAGAGATTTAGGAAGGAAGAGATGGAGTTTGTTTTTTTTTGGGGGGGGGGTTAGGATGAGTTAGTTATCTGAAAGCCATTGTTCAATGGAGAGAAATGCACTTTTAGTTATAGAATGAAGGTAAGAGATGTCATCAGAGAGGGAGATGAGGTAGAATTGTCAGCATATTGTTTAAAGGAGGAGCTGCTGCAGGATGAGTGCAGGTGGTTAGTGAAGATGTTGAAAAGTAGGGGACCTAGAATGGAGCCTTGGGGGACTCCTGTTTGGATAGGTAGAAAAGGGGAGCAGGTGGATTGCCATCTGACAGACTGTAGGCTATTAGTGAGATAGCTGGAACCAGCAAATAGAGGTGGAGAGGTTAAGATCAGAGAGTTTAGTTATTAGTTTAGTGTGAGAAACAGTATCAAAAGCTTTTGAGAAGTCAAAGAATAGAGAGGAAACTAGTTGTTTTTTGTCTCCAGCCTCAGCAATAGTGTGGGCGAAAGATAGAAGGGCAGTGGAAGTACTGTGATTTGAACTAAAGCCATGTTGATTGGGGGTTAGTAGGTGTTTGAGTTAGGTAGTTAAGTAGCTGATTGTCAATACATTTTTCTAGGGTTTTAGAGAGAGAGGAGAGAATGGCTGTGGTTCTGAAACTGGAAGGATCTGTGGAGTTATCTCCTATGTGCAAAGGTATGGTGTAGAAAGATTGCCAGATATCAGGGACAGTAGATTCTTGAAATTATCTGTTAACAAGTATTGAGACAGGGTAGGCAGTCAGCTGCTAGTTTAAGAAAGACAGGAGGTAGATTATTGGTAGAGGGGGAACATGGTTTTAGTTTAAGCAGAAGTGATGCATATAAGGAGTAGGGACTGATTTAAAAGTGAAAGGGATGGTATTGGTGGAAGAGGAAGAAGTAGGGAGAGGATTTTTAACTTGGTCAGTCTGGGTTAGTTTGCGGATTTGCCAGTGATTTGCCAGAAAACCAAATTTTTATGAGAAACAGACCAAAAATACTAGCCAAAAATCTGGACATTCTGCGAAAAACTGGACAGTTGAGAGGTATGACTCTCAAACTAAATGGACTGCTGGATTATACCAGATAATGAACATGCTACTCATAGCCACTTGAAAATTATACAAAAAGTTGCAGAGTCGTCTCATGTTAAAGAAGCTAGCAGCTCTTAATGGACACGGTTGAACATCTATTTTCTCGTTGGGGAGGAAGTATTTTAAAATTCTTTATGCTTATTGCCATAGTTAAAATATTTCTAGGCATTATTTTATTTATGTGCAAAATGCTGATCATTAAGCTTCTTGAATCTAGAAAAAAATATTAAATTGCTAAATGTGCATACTAAAAATAGAAACGAAAAAGTGACTGACATTGAAAAATATTTATATTATAATATATTGTCTTTTTATTCTATCCAAACATTGATTCATTTATTGCTCATAAAACCATGTTTGCTAAACATCTGTATAAGCATTGTGCATTTCAAGGTCCAAAGGAAAGTGTATGCAAAGAATGTCTGATTGGATGTGAAAAAGTGCCTACCCATTTGAAAACATGCTGTTTTTCTCCATTCATTAAAAAATACTTGACTTAGGCGATGCTTCACAGCATCAGATGGGGTAAAGAAGGGAAATGTTTAGTGTTTTTATAATATTATTTCTTTAGAAATGGAATCCATACTGTTTCAAAATGAATCCTGACAGCATAGGCCTGTCTTGAATTTTCTTCCACTGTCTTAGCATTTGATTCTTAGCATTTGATAAGTGCCAAAGTAGACAGTACCAACATGAATAGTTCCAATGTGGAAGATCAGAACTTGTGCCTAATAAAGAAAGGCACAGATAAGGGGTCTGCAGATTCATACCAAGCAAAAACATGAAGAGGTATTTAGTTTCAGTTGGTCAGTGGCTATAGTCTGAAAGATAACAAAATGTTTGCTCAGAGGCTTTTATACTGTAAAAAATATTACAGTTGCTTTGTTTGAGGAGACAGGAGCTTATTGCTTAGTCTTCTACATACTTGCATTCTCTTACAATAAAGGAGATCATTCTACTGTGCTGAACCACATTGTTTGAAGTTATTTCTGAACATAATATTGTCAAAAGGCCAAATTGAAATGCTGCCATTCTCAGATACATTAACTTAAATGTTGTAGGAAAGCTATCTTCCAGACTAAAAAGAATATTATATTTTATGGGTTATGAGTACACATTCAGGCAGATAATGATTCCTTACCAAACTTAATCCTAGCAAACGTATCCCCTTGCTATGTCTACTATAACATCTCTGATGCTATTAAAATTTAGAAAACACACGTCAGTCCATTTAGCAAAAATACTGCTTTAGTTTATACTCCACTTAAGGACTTGACTTATCTTTGTAAAGACAGTAAAAAAACATGACCAATTCAAAAGAATAAAAACTCACTTAGGTCAAAGATATGAGAGCAGTTTCTTGGTTTAAAATTAATTTCGGCACATTTATTTTTTAGAGTATAGAAATACACAGTACCTCTTTGGTATTCACTCAGAAAACAAAAGAAATAAATCATTTAAGTACAAGCCAGTATCTAGACAATATATATAATTTCTTCTGTACTAGAACTAGATTATTAAAAGGCCACCTAAGCCTCCTAAATAGAGTTAAATCTTTCAATATACTTGGCCTCATACAAATCTCCCTTCATTTTGGCAATTTCTGTTCATGTTAGGAACAGTTTGGAACACATTTTCCATTACATATAGCTGTCTCCCTCTGTCTGCAAAATGCCTCATTATTGCTTTTCCAGGTGGCATACAGCATTTAGGTTTTCTATTCCTTTCTTCACTTTAGAGCTCACTCTTCAGAATTCTTCACTTAAGCAAACTACTCTGATCTGTTTTAAACTTTCAGTTAAACAGAACCCAGCACTTCAGGGACTTCACTTCATTAACTGAACTTCTTTAAACTAATTGACTTCATTGTAAATGTCTTTTTCACTATGGCAGACTGTGGTGGTAGTGCTGGGGTAGCGTTGTCGCCTCACAGTAAGACGTTGTCCTGTTCGATTCTCAGCTAAAGCGCCTTCTGTGTGGAGACATGCGTGAATGGGTGTACCTTCGTTAAAGGTTGTACGTCAGGGCTGGCAACTCGGTATGTAAAAATCTGCTGCCAATCATTAGCGGACCAGAGTTCCGCTGTGGCGACCCCTAACCGGGAAAAGCCGAAAGATACAACAACAACAACAACAACAGTATGGACATGGCAGACACATATTCTTCAGCTAGGTTTACAGGGTTAATCCCTTCAGAACAACTTCCAGCAGGGGTAGCTCTTCCATAGCTGTCACCTATTTTAGATGAAGTGGGCCGAGGCTAGTGTAGCAGCCAAGTGGGCCAATCCATTCTGAAGGACTCTTCTGTTTCTGACTGGTACCTGCCGTCTTAAGCCAGATAGCTTACTATTTGTCCCACAAATTATCTTTGTGTTTCATCAAACACTTAGATATATCATAGGTTAACTGTTCTACAGTGTCTTGCATAGAATGAAATATCTTAGATATGTTACTTTGTATACTGTGCTTAGTTTGCATAGAATCTAAAACATATCAATATTTGTCAGCAAGTAGCATAGAACAAAACAACTTTATAGAGATTTTAGCTGAAGATCTAGGATAACAACATTTATAACCTTCTTGTCCATTAAGTCTACAAACAGTCTCTGTCTTCTGGATGGTTTCTTCTTTAGCATTATTATGCAACTGTTTCCCGGTTTTAACCCAAAATAAGGACATTGCTTTCTACTTGATGTATTCACCTGGCTGTCCTTTCAATGTTTTCCAGAAGATGATTCTACTGTCATTACACATGCTTCAGCCAGGTCAGATTTTTGTGAAACAATGTGGATTATATCCTGGTAGTTTTACTGTGAAGGCACAACTGTTAATTCCTTTTGGTGTCTTCAAAGACTCCCTTGACTACAAAAAGTCAATGCATGACCTTGGCAGCATGGGAAGCAAACTTCTTCTTCTGCATGGGGTTGGAAACAGCACTCTTAATATACCGTTCACCTTTTACCATACTGATATGTTTATGTCCTGCTTCTAACGCATTTTTCTTCTCACATTTGAATTCATCAGAGTGCTTCACAGTGTCAACGTTCTCCTTCATAGCTTTCTCTCAAGTCTGCTTCAGATGGAAAGTCTGCTTAACTTCCTCTCTCACTCTAGCGTCTTTCTCTTTTACCAGTTTTATTAATTCTTCTTTCTCATTCTTAAGAGTAATAATTTCCCACGTGTAAGATGACAAAGGTTTTCCATAGTCTTCAACATCTGTCTCCAAATCTTGATTCATCTGCTTAATTTCATTCATTTGCAGATGCATCATTTATTCAATCTTATTCATGTGATTCTTTATAATAACTTCCAGTGAAGCTTCAGGCAAGCAAAATATCTTTAAATCAGCAAAGTACTATGGTACACTACTCTAAATCCGGTCTTTCTTTGACAATTGCTTTCTAAATCTTAGTCATTTTCTTTCAGTGATGCTGGCTGAGTAATATATTATTTGACTCTATTTTTCTTAATTTTTTCATATTTAACTTCATACTAGCATGGACTAAAATCTATTTCATCACTGTTTCAAAACGTTTTTCTCTGCTTGGCAAAGTAAAGCTCATTCTCAAGGATCCTCCTCTAGGTTTCAACTTTACTAAGCAGCTGTTAACACAGCATGTTCATTCATCTCATAAAGCTTAGAAACGTCTTGACTGAATTCATCTTAGATATGACCACTGTCATCACGTCACCTGTATCATGCCTTCAGTATCAGTTTCACTGACTGATCTCTCTGCCAAGGTCCTATCACTTTTCTCTCAAAATTCATGCTGTCTTCCTCCATTCTCCAGCTTAGAATTTTGTTTTGAATGTTATGTTCCAACCTGCAATTTAATTTAGCTCTTTTTTTCAATGAAATATTAACGCTGCAGCTGTTGTATGCTTGGCTATACATTCTACTTCCTTGTGTGGAAACACAATTGTCATGATGTAAGTCTGTTTTGTAATATTGCTATTTTTTCTTCACAAGCCACTTCTCTTTTGTCCTACTTATTGATGTTTCTTTCTCATTTTTTCCCCTTCTTGATGAAAAAGCACATGACAATTACAGTTCTTGGATTATTTATTTTTCTTACCCTTTTATGTTAGCATTTAGATACTGTTAAACTTTTCCCAGAAAAAAAGAATGATGTCAGACAGAAAACAGCAGGTAAGTCTTCTAGTGCAGAATCCATTATCAGACTTAAATCACATTTTGGGTACTTTGAGTACTGACAATTTTACCTATCTGGCAAGCTCTTAAGTCAAGTTTCTAGAGCTTCAGCTACTGTAACTGTTTCTTTCATAGTAACTCACTAGTCTAGACTATAGTACAGTGTTTAGCTATCTTTATGGCATTCAAGCTGAAACAATTGTTTTGCTGTTCTGCCTATTAGTGGCCTTAGATACTGGACTGAGAATTTCTGTACTTTTTTATTTTAGTTTTACCTTCTCTTTAGGCACAGCTTGAATTACCAGGTGAACTATTCTTTCATTAGGCATGCTTTACTTTATCAGTTGGGCTATTGTTTCATTTTTCATTTTTATAGTTTGACATTCTTCTATCAATTCAGCATGAGTAGCATTTATCTTACCATTTGCTTCTTAAAAAGTAATTTTTGCTACTTTAAATTATTTTTTTGTGAACTTTGTGCTTTTCGGTTTCCAAACTCGTTCACTTAGTGGTTATTTCAAGCCTACTGTTAATCCACCTTGCAGGGTAATGTAATTTTCACTTCATGCAACACATTAACAGTGATTTTATTACTTTTGTATTTCTTTTCCACATCCTGTATGTGTTGACTGATTCCATTTAAAAGATCTCTTCTGCAAAATGGACTTGCCACTTCATTAACTGAGTACCAGTAGGTGAGTGAGTGAGTTTGGATGAGGACACTTGAGCAGTAGCATGGTGCTTTACAAACATGTAAACTGGTTCGCAGACAACACAGCCTTAAAAATATTCACAAGGACAATCATTCTAGTATCAAGTCCAAGATCTGAAAGACACAGGTAGGAAAGCAATATTTCTTCCTTCATAATTTTCTTAAGATGGCCAATTGAATCGCATTTTTTGCCCTTATGTAATGTGGGTTTCTTTGTTAATTTGTGTGTGTGTGTTGCATAACTATTTTAACATATACTGGTATTTATGTAGTGTTTTACTTTTATGTACTGTAGCTTTAAAATTAGCTCTTAGCCTGGTATAGCAGGCTTTCTTTTTTGTGTTACAATAGGAAATCCTGGTCTTTTCTGTATGCATACTTTATTCACTTCCTGTCATTGCCAGCATGTTTCATGTTCTACTTGTGAGGTTTTGCTTTCACTTTCTTTTGGAGGTTATATGTTTTATTTATTTTACCTTTTTGGATGCCTTGTACTGATCACGGTTTAGCATTTTTATTGCTATCTGTGCCATGTTCTTAATTTATGTTTTGTTTTATTTATATTTTTATTAATATTTTTACCCAGATTTAGTGGTGTATCTAACTTGTGTGTATTTCTGCTCTCTAGGGGTGTTTTTAATCTCATTAATGTTTTTGGAAGGGCATTTCTAACTTCAGTAGTTTATCTCTGCTATGAGGGTTCTCTGAGAATGGTGCAAGGATAATTTACTGTAATTTAGCTTCCAGGATCTTGCCTTTAGAGGACTTTATGCAGACATAACAGCCCCGTTAAGGCTCTAGTTTGTCCAAATTTAATTTTGGGCTATAGTTCAGCCATTTTCTAAAAGGCGATAAATCTAACCATATATATGGACAGCACCCTCACATATTCTTGTGAGAAGCCTGATTTATGAGTATAAGTATATTAAAATGTTTAGTGCTGCTTAAAGGGTAACAGTCAGGCTTCTCACAAGAAAATGTGAGGGTGCTTACAATAATAACATAAAATATTATCATGTTCATGAGAATTATTTCAAGTGTTTCTGAACATTCCAGTGTTTATAGGTTCATAGGTATAGACTATGCTAATGCAAGGGCCTTTTTAAGAATAGCCATGCATCCCAAATTTCTGGCAAGTTCTGGTACCCTTGATAAGTGGGCATGGAAGATGAAACATTTACAACCAGGGGTTTGGGAGCTGAATCATTTACAGGCTGAATGTGTCCATTATAGGCAGGGGTGCCAAGCCAGGGATGAATTTCATGTTCCCCCATCCAATTGTCCAAGTTACACTTGAAATGGATTAAAGAGAAAAGCTGTTTCACATGGATGGGGTGCTTGTTCCAGAGAAAGAGTAGTCTCTGGGACACATACCTGCCTCTCGAGCAGGTTCTGTTTATATCACATGCAAGGTTTAAGTCTTTAAAGTGAGTAATTCTGTTGTTGTTTGTATTATGGATATGCAGGAGGTCCATCAGGGTGGTGTCTGACACTGCCTTGCATGCAAGGCATAGATCTACTCTCAACAGCCTGTAGGAGACAGAATACAGGGATAGGACTTTGAAGCAGGTTGCATAGGCACATTACTTATGCCCTGTATTATTTTAGTGAGAAACCACTGTGGACATCCCAATTGTTGGATTTGCCTGTTTAGGTA